>NC_133415.1:40057500-40067500 GCF_049350105.2 Macaca mulatta | reverse complement strand
TCTCCCGGATCCCTCTCAGACCAGGCCATTTCCGGGCCCAGGGAGTCCTCCCACGCGATGCCCGCGACTGGTCGACCAGAACCCCCAGGGGCACAGCCAAAGTTTCTGCCCCTGGGATCACCTGGCACTTCCATTCCCCCAGAGAGAAGAGAGGACCAGGGGTGCGGGGCGCGTGGAGGACGCCAGGGGTGGAGGTGGGAGCTACCAAAGACACAAGTGCGGTCATTAGCGTGTCAGAGTGGACTCCAGACCCACGACCTCAGAGAGGCAATCCCTGAACGAGTGTTAGTGCATGACATCCACGCTCCCGGACACGGCGTGGATTTCACGGGGAAAGCAGTGCACATCACACTCCCTTCCTGTTCCGGGGCAAGATTTTGCTCCCGAAGTACCCATTTCTCAACCGTGTTCCCCAAAGTCCACCCTGTCGTGAATCAGTCATGAATCTAGTCAGTACGGTGAATCGCGGAGCAGCCACATCCCACCACGAAGATCGGAGTCCGCACACTACACATCGCCCCACGCGGTGTCTCCCCACAAGAACATCACCGCCGTCCTAGCCGAGTAGTGATACAGTGCCATTTCTTTCATTTTCTCTTTCTCGCTTGCTATTTATTTATTTATTTATTTATTTATTTTTGAGACAGAGTCTCACTCACTCTACAGCCCAAGCTGTAGCGCTGTGGCACGATCTCGGCTCACGGCAACCCCCGCCTCCCAGGTTCAAGCGATTCTCCCGCCTCCGACTCCCGAGTAGCTGGGATCACAGGGGTCTGCCCCACCGCACCCGACTCAGTTTTGTAGTTTTAGTAGAGACGGGGTTTCACCACGTGGGCCAGGCTGGTCTTGAACTCCTGACCTCCTGATCCGCCCGCCTCGGCTTCCCAAAGTGCTGGGGTGACAGACGTGAGCCACCGCGTTCAGCCCCTACGGTGCCATTGCTTGGAAATCACTCGTGGGAACACACACTTATGGGTCACGTGTGAAGAATTTTCCTTTGTCTATTTTTTTTCCCCTTTTTTTCGTGTGTGTGTGTGTGTGTGTGTGTGTGTGTGTGTGTGTGTGTGTGCGTGCGTGTGCGCGCGCGGTGGGACGGAGTTTCGCTCTTGCTGCCCAGGCTGGAGTGCAATGGCGCGATCTCGGCTCACTGCAACCTCCGCTTGCCAGGTTCCAGCGATTCTCCTGCGTCTGCCTCCCGAGTAGCTGGGATTACAGGCCTGCGCCCCCATGCCCGGCTAATTTTGTATTTTTAGTAGAGACGGGGTTTCTTCATGTGGGTCAGGCTGGCCTCGAACTCCCGACCTCAGGTGATCCACCCGCCTCGGCCTTCCAAAATGCTGGGATGACGGGCATGAGCCACCGTGCCCGGCCTTAGCCGTTTATTTTAAAGTCGAGGAGCTTATCAGGGAAATACGAGAAGTTTGGACATCACAGGTGACAGAGAGAAAGGTCTGCAAATGGCCCTTCCATCCAAGTGGGGACCCGGCCTCGATCTCCCGAAATCATGCACCCAGTGGGGAAGCCCGGCAAGGCCCGTCTGTGTAGATTCCTCTCGGCCTCTCTAAGCACGCACTTCTCACTTTGGTGGAAGGGGCAGGGCCCTCTCTGGGACGGGGGAATCTGACAGACAAAGAGACAGACGTAGAAAAAGAGAGATCGACAGACAGAGACAGAGAGAAACGGACAGAAAGAGCGAGAGAGCGAGAGAGCGAGAGCGAGAGCGAGAGAGAGAGAGAAACAGACTAGACAGGGAGGGGGAGAGAGGGAGAGAGACAGACAGAGACAGACAGACAGGCAAAAAAGAGAGTAAGACAGAAGACAGACACAGTGAGTGAGAGACACAGGTAGAGAGAGAGAGAGAGAGAGAGAGAGAGAGAGAGAGACAGAGAGACAGAGAGAAAGAGAGGGACAGGCAGACAGATAAAGAGAGTGACAGAGAAAGACATAGACGGACAGTGAGAGACAGAGAGAAAGAGACAGAGAGAGAGAGAGAGAGAGAGAGAGAGAGAGAGAGAGAGAGGCAGACAGACAGACAGGCAAAGAAAGAGAGTAAGACAGAAGACAGACACAGTGAGAGAGACAGGAAAGACAGAAACGGACAGAGAGAGACAGAGAGGAACAGACAGAAAGAGAGAGGGTCCTAGCCCAATAGCGATACAGTGCCATTTCTTTCATTTCCTCTTTCTTTCCTTCTTTCTTTCTTTCTTTCTTTCTTTCTTTCTTTCTTTCTTTCTTCTTTTTTTATTTTTTTATTTTTTTGAGACGGAGTCTTGCTCTGTCACCCAGGCTGGAGTGCAGTGGCGCGATCGCAGCTCCCTGCAACCTCCGCCTCCCGGGTTCACACCATTCTCCGGCCTCAACCTCCCGAGTAGCTGGGACTACAGGCGCCGGCCACTACACCCAGATAATTCGTTTGTTTTTTTTGGAGAGACGGGGTTTCACCATGTTAGCCAGGATGGTCTCGATCTCCTGACCTGGCGATCCGCCCGCCTCAGCCTCCCAAAGTACTAGGATGACAGACGTGAGCCACTGCGTTCAGTCTACAGTGCCGTATCTCAGAAATCACTCACAGGAACAGACACTTACAGGTCATGTGTAGAGTTTCTTTTTTTGTTTTGTTTTGTTTTGTTTTGTTTTGTTCCGTTTTGTTTTGTTTTGCACGAGGAGGTGGCGGGATGGAGTTTCGCTCTTGCGTCCCAGGATGGAGTGAAATGGCAGAGGGGACTCAGGGAGTCAACCTATGGCAGAGATGGCACGTCATTCAGAGCGTAACGTCCACAGCGAAAGGTGGTAGGGCCGGCACTTTTAAAGGCTGAAATCCCGGCGGCTCAGGCCTGTCGTCCTCGCACTTTGGGAGGCCCAGGAGAACGGATCACTTGAGGTCAGGAGTTCGAGACCAGTGCGGCCAACATGGAGAAACCCCGTCTCTACTCAAAATACAAAAATTAGCCGGATGTGGTGGTGTGCGCCTGTAATCCCAGCCACTGAAGAAGAATCACTGGAATCCGGGAGGCAGAGGTTGCAGTGAGCCGAGGGAGTGCCACTGCACCCCCGCCTGGGTGACAGACTGAGAGAGACTCAGTCCCTCCCTACCAAAAAAGAAAGAAAGAAAGAAAGAAAGAAAGAAAGAAAGAAAGAAAGAAAGAAAGAAAAAAAAAAAAAAAAAAGAAAAAAGAAAAAAAAAACACAGGGACCGCCACCGGGCGCAGTGGCTCACACATGTAATCCCAGCACTTTGGGAGGCCGAGGTGGGCGGATCACCTGAGGTCAGGAGTTCAAGAGCAGCCTGGCCCACATGGTGAAACTCCGTCTCTACTAACATAGAAACATCTTCGGAGCATGATGGTGGGTGCCTGTAATCCCAGCTGCTCAGGAGGCTGAGACGGGAGAATCGCTTGAACCTGGGAGACGGTGGTTGCAGTGAGCCGAATCGCACCACCGCACTCCAGGCTGGGTGGCTGAGTGAGACTCTGTCTTAAAACAACAACAACAACAGCAGCAAAAAAAAAATAGCAAACGCACAAAAAAAGAACAGGCCAAAATACTCCATTGTCACTGAACGTTCCGCCACCAGACCGGAAACCCCCTGACTCAGGTCAAGGAGGTGGTGTTTCCTTCTCTCTGTCTCTGTCTCTGTCTCTCTCTCTCTCTCTCTCTCTCTCTCTCTCTCTCTCTCTCTCCCTCCCCCCCCCCAACTTTTATGTCTTGTTCAAGCAGACATGTGCAAGATTGTTACACAAGTAAACTTCTGACTGGGGGGTTCAGTGTGCAGATGATTTCATCACCCGGATAACTCAGCGCAGTACCCGACAGTTTTCGTGGTTTGGTTTTTTGTTTTGTTTTGTTTTGTTTTGTTTTTCCCTGAAGATGTCTCTCCTTCCACACCTCCTCCCTCAAGTAGGCTCCCGCCTCCCTGGTCCCCCTCGTTCTGCCCACGAGTTCTCATTATTTAGTTCCCAGTTATAGATGAGAACACGCGGTCTTTAGCTGATCGTTGCTTTCATCTTCGGCGGTGGCGGTGAAAGAGGCATGACACGAAATCGACCCTTAGGACGCTCCCCTCCGTCCACACCCCACACCCCCTCCCCACACACACCCTCATTCCTGCCCCCCCTCCTCAAACCCAAGACAGGAAGAAAGGCAGATATTAAAGTCAGAGGTCAGCCTCCAAGACGGTGGAGGCAAGGGATCTGAAAGGGTGAGCAAGCGATAGGGGTCGGGGGATGTCGTGGCCGAGCTAGCAAAAATAGGGGACCGACTTTCCAGCCCCAGCACACCCCCAATCCTCAACCGCAGCTAGCCTCTGGGTGGGGTTGCGCCTGTAAAAGCTTCTGAATGGAGAGAAGCCCAAGGCTATGGAAGGCATCAGCTCCAAGTCCGGGAAGGGAACAGGGCTTTGTGCATTGGAATGGGGCTTTAGAAGGCGGTGCTGCGGTTTCCAAAGCGACACGCCTCGCCTCGCCTCGCCTCGCCTCGCCCCGCCCCGCCTCGCCCAGAGCGAAACTCCGTCTCAAAAAAATAATAATAATTTTAAGATAATAATAATACTAAAAAATAAATAAATAAATAAATAAATAAATAAGAAATAAATAGTTAGTACAGCGGTCGTGGTCGTGAATCATTCCCCGGAGTCCAGGCGCAGTGGCTCACGCCCGTCACGCGAGCACTTTGGGACGCCGGGGCAGAAGGGTTGCAACAACATGATGAGACCCTGTCTGTGCAAAAACAGTTGAAAAGGAAGGCCGGGCGCGGCGGCTGACGCCTGCCGTCCCAGCACTTTGGGAGGCCGGGGAGGGAGAATCACCTGAGGTCGGGAGTTGGAGACCAGCCTGACCAACATGGAGAAGCCCCGTCTCTAGTAAAAATACAAAATCAACCAGACGTGGTGGTGCATACCTGCAACCCGAGCTACTACTCGGGAGGCAGACTCAGGAGAATCTCTTGAACCCGGGAGGCAGAAGTTGCGGTGAGCCGAGATCCGCGCCATTGCACTCCAGTCTGGGCAACAAGAGCGAAACTCTGTCTCGGGAAAAAGAAAAATAAAACAATAAAAATTGAAAATCATCTGGGCACAGTGGCGCATGCCCCGTGGTCCCAGGCACTACACTCTGGAGGCTGAGGTGGAAGGATCGCTTGAGTCCAGGAGCGTCCACACTGCAGTGAGTTTGGTTTTGATGGCACCACTGCCAGGGTGACAGAGTGAGACGCCGTCTGTAAATCAGTCAAGCAATCAATCAGATCACTGCAAGGAGCTCTCTATGTCTTACTTTCAATAGGTGTCTCTTCAGGCCAAGCAGGCATGGTGCCTCACGCCAGTAATCCCAGCACTTTGGGAGGCCGAGGTGGGATGAAAGAAGGAAGGAAGGAAGGAAGGAAGGAAGGAAGGAAGGAAGGAAGGAAGGAAGGAAGGACAGACAGAACAAAAAGTTTTACAACCCTTTTTTTCATAGTGTCAGGAATTTACAGATAATACAAGTAGTTTAGGTCAGGGGCCGATGTTATTAGTATTACTTTTTTTTTTTTTTTTTTAACTCCTACGGCCTGGTGGTGGTGCCAAGGTTGTCTGGCTATTTATCTGACTTTTGTTTGTTTCTAACGTTTTGCTTTCTCTCTTTCCTCCTGTCTTGTGAACTAGGCAAGGTGGGGGGAGGAGGGCAGCAGGAGCAGTAGAGGTCTCCTTCCTCATCCCCCACTTTGAGAATTTTCACTAATTAGTGGGCGGGTTCCCTTTCATTTTTACTTTTTGGGTCTTTTAGCGAGACAGAGTGATAGCGTTTTATGTAATACACTTGTGTGGAAGTTTTCTGACGAGCCATGGTAGCTACAAAACCTTTTATCATTGGAAGGAGCAAGTGTAATACACAGGGGCGCAGCAAGCAAGTAAGTTTCTTTTTTTTTTTTTTTTTTGAGACCGAGTCTCGCTCTGTCACCCAGGCTGGAGTGCTGTGGCCGGATCTCAGCTCACTGCAAGCTCCGCCTCCCGGGTTCACGCCATTCTCCTGCCTCAGCCTCCTGAGTAGCTGGGACTACAGGCGCCCGCCACCTCACCCGGCTAGTTTTTTTGTATTTTTTAGTAGAGACAGGGTTTCACCGTGTTAGCCAGGATGGTCTCGATCTCCTGACCTCGTGATCCGCCCGTCTCGGCCTCCCAAAGTGCTGGGATGACAGGCTTGAGCCACCGCGCCCGGCCAGCAAGTTTCTATTACAAGTAATACACTTACAGTGAGGGTTTTACATTTTCTACAGCTGGAAACTCTTTTCTAAATGAAGACCTAGGATCAAACCTGTGTTAAACCTGAACAGGCACATGTACTAACTTTGTCATGTCTTAAGCAGGTTAGTTTTTAACTGGGCCTTAAAACCTTTTTTTAGCAAGTAAAACAGTATTTTTTAATCAGAGAAGTTTTTACGAGCCCGACGCTTGAACTTGCGGCGTCTGTTTGGGGAAAGAGTTGGTTAAAGTCATGTTATCTTGAGGCATTAACCCTTCTGCTTCTCCAGGCCATTGGTCTCTTACGTTAGCCCTTCTATCAACATAACATGAAGAAACATCTAGGCTGCCAGCAATGTTTTCAGCCTACTGAGGAAATAGGTTTTTTTCTGTTTTTTTATTTTTATTTTTTAAATTTTTGGCTAAAGGAGGAGGTTCTGGTAACTTCTGGTTTATATGTTTAAAGAATGACTGAAAGACCTTGCGATCGTTGCTGGGCTGGACGGGTCTGGGTTTCCTAAGCAGTACGTGTACAGTGGGGACACCTTACATAGGTGTTTCTTCTAGCATGGTTATGGGTGGGGGGTGGGGTGGGGTGGTAACAACAACAAAGCAATGTATAGCATATTCATATCCAGCAAGGACGAAAGAGGTCCTCACCTGGGAAAAAGGTTGAATACAGCGACAGAACAATAGGAAAACAGTTAGTATTCTAGGAAAACTATCTGTCTTAAGATTTTTAACTACATTGACTTGCTTGATGAGTCCTCAAGCTTCGGCCGTGCATAGACTAGTCAGCTGCCGGTGTGTGACTAGAGCAGGGCTTGTGGTCCTCAGCAGCAGCTTGGAGCTTGGTCTCGTCTCAGGATCAGCCGGGCTGGATGATCTGCGCCCTGTTAGCCGGTCCACTTGTCCTGAGCTGTCGGTGTTAGCTGACTGTGGTGGATCCAAGACGCAACACCTGCAACTTTAACAGCAGTGGGAGTGGACAAGGTTACAGTATAGGGCTCATCCTATATGGGTTGTAGAAAAATTAGGTTTTACTTTAAACAGAGTCCCTAGATTTAAATGGGTGTCAGGCTTATAGGCATTATTTTTCTTTATTTAATTATGAACACTTCGTATGGCTATTTTGAAAGGCTGCATTTGCCTTTTAAAGGTTAATTTCTTTAGTTTCCGGAGGTCACCTTTTATTTGACCTACGATTTGCGGGTGGCCAACTGAACACAATCTTACAGGGCAGATACCTAGTTTGTTTGGTAGGGGTGCACCTGACTCGGAGGAGGACCGTAGGCAAAAACCTGATTTTATCTTAAGTGAATTTCCTGGCATATATCTATATATCTATCTATATCTATATCTATATCTGTATCTGTGTGTGTGTGTGTGTGTGTGTGTGTGTGTGTGTGTGTGTGTGTGTATATATATACATCTATCTATCTATCTATCTATCTATCTATCTATCTATATCTATATGGCAACCCTTTTTTTTTCGTTTTGTTTTTTGGTCGCCAGTAGCTGCTCGCTCGAGTGTCCAGTTCATGCGTTCCACCTTTTGTTGAACTTTGTGGCCGATAGGCTGCGTGTAACCTCTGTTGTATTGTTAACAGTCTTGTTAAATCTTGCACTATTCCAGCTACAGCTACAAATGCTGGCCTATTGTCTGACTTTAAAATCAGAGGTAGTCTTAAACCTGGGGATAATGTCTTTTAACAGTACTTTAGTCACTTCTTGTACTTTTTCTGTCCTGGTGGGGAAAACTGTAACTTACCCTGAAAAGGTGCAAACAAGCACTAGCCTCCAGCAGGGGGCAGTCCTGTAAAGTCTATAAGCAAGTTTTCACAAGGTATGGCTCTTTTTCCTGTTTCAGTTTCTTAGAGGAGGAGTTCCCCCCTCCCCCCATCCCCACCCCCACTCCGCCCCTTTGTCACTGTATCTAGTGGCTGAGCCTTCAGTGAGAAATTGGAATCCAGATACGGCAGAGTCTTGCTGTTTGTAACTTCTAATGTGACCATGGGCTCCTGGGAGCCTAATGAGAAGGTGCCTAGTCTGCCCTAGTCTTTACATTCTTCAGCTCCCGTCAGCCTGATCAGATGAGTGTCTGGTTCCTCCAAGGTGCAGCAGCCCTTGGCCGATGGCCTCTTTGTCTTGCGGCCTTGGCCATTTCCTGTATTGCCTTCTGAACATTTACCCTTCTAGAGTCTTTTTTTTTTTTTTCCATCTCGCACATTAATCTCTCTCTAGCCTTGTCCGGCTCTGGAATCCTTGCCTAACTTGACTTCGGTCATGTCTACATCCACGTCCGCGGCCTCTCACAATGCTGCTTCCCCCCCCCGCGTTCTCACGCTCCTACGGCCAGCTGGTGGGGCCCGAGAAACGGCACGGGCCCTGCCCCCGCCCACGCACTGCTGTCTGTCTCTCCTGTTTTCTTTTGATTCTCTATCTTTACACTTGCTTTTAGTCTTTCTTTTTCTTTTGCTCTTTTCCCTCTTTTCTAGAGTTTAACAGGCTCTTTTCTTTATACACTTGGAGGGTGAAACAGGCATACCGAGAGTCAGCGTAAATGTTTACAGTCTTACCCTCACCGAGTTCTAAGGCCCGGATTAAAGCAATGAGCCCAGCTTAACGACAGCGTCCAGGGTTACCACCGCATATTCTGCACATCTCTCCCCTCGTGGGTTGGTGAAGCTGTTCCCGTCCACGCATAGCTCCTAGTGTACTGATGCCCAAGGCTGGTCCCGGAGGTCAGATCTGCTAGAGTACACTGGAGTCCAACACCTCTACACAGTCATGCTCGACAGGGCTCTAGCTGTCGGGAGCAAGGCGGTGGGTTCAGGGTGTTCCCAGTTTAGTAGCTCAATGGTTGAAAAGGGCTGATAGATGAAAGTCTGTTGCCCACCCCCCTCCCCCCGGGATGTGGGCCTGGTCATTATAATAGACAGGTCCTCGTATCTCCCTGAGAGGCATTTACAGAGCTCGAGTAAGACCAGATCTGAGATGGCCCACTTGACTATCTCGACTTCTTTCCTTGGCCTCTGGAGGCTCCGATCCTTCCCTTCGAGGTGAGACCTGGGGCGTGTCAGCTCCTGAATCTCATTTCTGAGGGGGTTGTTGGCCTCGGTGAAGCGGGGTAGGCTGGGAAACATGGAGAAAGAATCTGTGTTATCTCTCGTGGCTCCCGTAAAAACTGGCTTCTCTTGCCGTTTCCTGGGACTCCCTTTTTAAAAAAACTCTGTGTCTGCCGGCGAAGCCGCTCTTACTTTTACTTTTGGCTATTTTGCACAAAGTTGTTAAACAGGGCTAAATTAACGCTGGCTTTGTCTATAATCTATTTCGCCGTGAGTCCATATAAAGGAATTTGATCTAGGTACACAGGCTGTCCTCCGACCCCGTCACCACCTGAACTACACGGCCAATTGTTCTCTGCCTGTAGTTCCTTCCGTGGGCCATCCAACAGCAGAAGAGGGCAATTCTAATTCACCCAGAGTTCGTGACCTCTAGGGGGTTAACTGAACTCTATAATCTCCTGCAAAACCTTTTGTAAGGTTCTGTAACATGCATTTTAGTAGGGTAAGTTGTGACGACTTGATGACTTTCCTTTTATTTTTCTTTTTGAAACGTTTTTAAGAGGGCTCCTAGCAGAGTGGGCTTACTTTGTGTCTGACCTATGTTTCTCTCGAGACGAAACAACATTCACCCTACGAGAAGGAAAGGGTAAAAGGTCACTCAGTCACGTAATTCACACTAAATCAAAATGAAAGCTAAAACCAAAGTGTCGTTAAGGGCACA
>NC_133415.1:40030000-40040000 GCF_049350105.2 Macaca mulatta | reverse complement strand
CCACCGACCTGGCCCCGAAGGCGCGCGCCGTGGGGGTACGCGGACACCGGGCCAACCAGCGTGGCCGGCGGCGGCGACGCCCCCAGAAGGCGGAGCCGGGTTCGGGCCCAGACGGGGCGGCCAACAGCATAAAAGCCGGTGAGCCGCTCGGGGAAGAGAGGATCGGCAGGCGGCGGACAGGGAAAAGGAGCACAAGGCAGGCAAGGAGCCAGGGGGCCACGGAGACGAGGGCACGGGGAACCCGCAGGGGGCTAACTCGGGCAAGCAACCCTCAGGCGCGGCCGGGCCACCAGGAAAACACGGCCACGGGATCCCACCGCCACAGACACGAGGGCGGTCCCGCAGCGCCCCGCCTGGGACGCCGAACGGCCCTTGGGCAGCCCACCGAGCAACCCCCTCACGAGCCCCGGGTCCCGCCACCGGCGGCCCCAAAGCAACCTCAGCCACAAGCCCAACACCAGGGGCCACATGTCGCCCGTCTCTCGTCCGTCCCGGACCCGGTCCCGCTCCGGGAGACCGGCGCGCCGCCCCGTGGGGACGGCTCGCTCCCCAAGGACCAGGCGGCCCCACACCCCGCGCCACGCGAACGCGGTCATCGGCAGCGGTCGCGGCTCGGCACGGGAGCGGGCGGAGAGCCGGCTCACAGCGGAGAGCGGCGTCGCGCGCCAGACGGAGTGCCACGCGCACCCGCCGCTCGCAGCAGCCTTCCCATCCGCTAGGACGTCGGGCCCGGCCCAGCGGGATCCTCCCCCAACTCGGAAGGGGGAGGCGCGGGCCACAGTAGACGACGAGCCGCGCGCTCGGCCCCCGCCGCGGGGTCCGGCGGAACCCTCACTGTCCCCCCACCTCATCCCATCGAGGCGGGGGCAGCGGAGGAGGAGGGTTCTCTGCAGGCGAGTCGCTACGGCAGCGCTACCACAACACAGAGAGAGGCGGCGAGCCGGGGGATCCGGTACCCCAAGGCACACCTCTCGGATCGCTAGAGAAGGCTTTCTCACCGAGGGTGGGTCACGCTCCCCACCCGCCAGTCGCCCCTCGTCGGGCCCGCAGAGGCGCTCAGGGACGCCTGGGGAAGGGAGGGGGCCTGCGGCGCGAGAAGAAACCTGCGGCAACCTGGAGCGTTTGCGGTCAGGGCAGGGGCCCGGCCGGCGCGCGTGCGCACAGCCCCCAAGGCCCCCCGCCGTCCACCCACCTCCTTTCTGTGAGGCAAGGCGCCTCCAGTTAACCCACACACGACCGATCGGAGGCAGAACGGCAGCCCCTCGGCGGCCGGCCGGCGCACGCGTGGCCGGCCCGAGCCCACCGCCACCGCTCACACGGCCCGCGCTCCCCCGCCAGAGGGGAGCACGGGACGTGCGCTCGCCAGACCAGGCGGCGCCCTTCCCCGCGTGGGAGGGGCGCGTCTCACTCAACCGCCTCGACCCGCACAGCCAACGAGCTCCCTCAGGACCCACGCGCGGACACCATGGCGGCGACCGGAGGAGGGGGCGCTGGGGGCGGGAGCGACACACCACCGCTCGGCCTCGGGCACCTGAGAGACAGCCCGGGGCGCTCCAGGAGCACCGCAAAGGCCCAGGCGGAGCCAGCGCTCGTGCAATACCCGAGAGGGCAGCACGGCGGGCCAGCGGGACAGCACCCCCACCGCCGCGGAGGGGGGCGGCCCACGAGGCGACGACCACAAGAGGCGAAAGCGAGGAGTGCCTGCTGCGTCAGAGGACCCCCGCTGACCCACGCCGGACGCCACGAGGCAGACGGCGGGGTCGGGACAGCGAGGTCGGGCCGGGTTCCGCACCCCAGTGCCTCCCAACGCACCGCCCGCAGGCGGGGATGGGAGACGGGGGAAACCCCGCGGGCGGGACGAGAAGAACGGGTCTCATTCACCACGAATGCCCGCCCCTCGCCCGTCGCGGCTCGGTCCCGGCCCGGGAGAGCGTGACATCACCACATCGATCAGGGAAAGCATCCCCGGAGCAGGGTCGGCCAGCCAGCCACAGCCTCCCCAGAGGCCAGCGAGCAGATCAGCCTGGCCATCCCCAGCTCCAGGACAGGGGCGGCAGACAACCCGGCAGAGACGAGGAATGCCTGACACGCACGGCACGGAGCCAGCGGGAGTGGGGTTGTCTCGGCCGCCCCAGGTGCCCGCAGCGGGGAGCGCACGGTGGCAGGGTAAGCCCGCGCCACCTTCCCCGCCGCCCCCAGGTGGGTCAGAGACCCGGACCCAAGGCGGCACCGGGAGCTGGGACGCTCG
Organism: Macaca mulatta; assembly: GCF_049350105.2. Taxonomy (NCBI): domain Eukaryota; kingdom Metazoa; phylum Chordata; class Mammalia; order Primates; family Cercopithecidae; genus Macaca; species Macaca mulatta. Next base: position 40,037,752 of record NC_133415.1, on the reverse strand, counting down.
GATGCATGAGAGACCGGGCACACGGGCCCCAGCAGGCGGCTCAAGCACGAGCAGGGCCGGCTAGCCGGGTCACCGGGAGGCCGAAGACCCGCGACGCATCCAAGAGACCCAACCTCTCCAGCGACAGGTCGCCAGAGGACAGCGTGTCAGCAATAACCCGGTGGCCCAAAATGCCGGCTCGGAGTGAAACATATACCTCCCCAGGAGACAGGAGGTCGAGTCACCGACCACGCCGCCGGCCCAGGGAACCCGCGACACGGGCATCTGTCCCCAAAATCGCCACCATCGCAGCCAGACACGGAGCACCCAGGGCCCTCTGGTCGACCCCAGGACACACGCCGGAGCAGCGCCGGGCCAGGGACGTCCTCCCGGCCACCCGTGCCACGCAGGGGCCGGCCCGAGTCTCCAGAGCGAGACTCGGAAGCGTTTCCGGCCGTCCCCTCGTACGACCGGGACACACGAGGGACCGAAGGCCGGCCAGGTGTGACCTCTCGGGCCGCACGCGCGCTCAGGGAGCGCTCTCCGACTCCCCACGGGGACTTGCAAACAACAGGTCACGGCAGAGGGACCGCTCCCCGGCACCCGGGGGACGAGGCAGGACGGTCCCCGGCTCCCCACGGGGACTTGCAGAAAAAATTCGGCCGCTGCCTCAGACGGCCAGGATGCGCGCGGGCCCGCGACCGGGCCGGGAAGGGTGTCCCCAGCCTCCCACCCCAAGCCCGGTGGGTCCCCGCGGGTCGCGGGTCAGGCCTCGGGAGCCGCGGCGTGCTGGTCGACCAACCCCGGCAGCCCCACACCCGGCTCTGGCCCGAAAGCGCAGCGACAACCTCTCCCCACATAAGCCTGCACGCCTGAGCTCTGACTCACAAGTGACGCGCCAGAGCTCTGGCGCGACCGGGACAGCCCGGCTGACGACCGCGGTCTTTCCGGAGCTCTGCCTAGCTCACAGCGGGGACGGTCCCCTCCCTCGGCAGCTGCCACCGCAGCTCCGGAAGCCAAGGGAACGATATAAAAGCGGCCGCCAGATGGAGTCCGACAACCGTCGCGAACGTCACCAAGACAGATCCGGATGGCAGGCCGGCCCGCGGACCGCAAAACCGAAACCGTGAGTCGAGAGACGCTATCCCGAGGCCGAAAACGCAGCCCCTGTACCCCAACCCCACAGAAACGGTCCCCAAACCCTGTCTCTGCATGGACCGCGACACAGTCAGAAGACAACCCACGGCGTGTGGATGTTCGGAGAGGCATCTCGGTGGGAGAAACAACAAGCAAGGACTCGGTCGCGGGTCGTTGAGGACACAGGGAGACACAGAATGCGTAGGCTCTTCCTGAATCCAGACAGAGAAGGAGGGAGGGAGGGAGGGAGGGAGGGAGGGAGGGAGGGAGGAAAGGCAGGCAGGCAGGCAGGCAGGCAAACATAAAGAAGGAAACAGAGAAAGAAAGAAAGGAAGGAAAACCTAAAGGAGAGAAAGAAAGAAAAGAGAAGAAAAGAGAAGACAAATATTAATATAAGTATTTCCATTTGTATATAGGTATAACATATAAAACTACATTAAAATAGAAAAAAATTTATATGCATACACATGAATGAACAGATAAAAATGAATAAACAAAAAATAAGATAACATAACATAAGCAAATAGGCCAGGCGCGGTGGCTGACGCCTGTGATCCCAGCACTTTCAGAGGCTGGGGGAGAGAGAGAGAAAAAAAATGAAAGAAAGAAAGAAAGAAAGAAAGAAAGAAAGAAAGAAAGAAAGAAAGAAAGAAAGAAAGAGAGAGAGAGAGAGAGAGAGAGAAAGAAAGAAAGAAAGAAAGAAAGAAAGGAAGAAAGAAAGAAAGAGAGAGAGAAAGAAAGACAGAAAGAAAGAAAGAAGAAAGAGAGAGAGAGAGGGAGAAAGACAGCGAGAAAGAAAGACGAGAGAAGAAAGAAAAAAAAAGAAAGAGGAAAGACAGGAAGAAAGACAAAGCAAGAAAGCAAGAAAACAAGACAGCAAGAAAGCACGACAGAAAGAGAGAAAGAGACAGAAAGAAAAAGCAAGAAAGCAGCAGAGAGAGAGAGAGAGAGAGAGAGAGAGAGAGAGAGAGAGGCGCGAGGCGAGGCGAGGCGAGGCGAGGCGAATCTACCTGCTTTCACTACATGTGGGGAGAATCAGGAAAGCCCCCACTAACAACAAGGCCTGAAGTGGAGCTGCCATCTGTGAAATCCGAGCAGAAGAGTCCACACGGGTTAAAGACACGAAGAAAGACAGGGAAACAACTGCTCAAAGAGAAGAACAATCTGGCCCAGCCAGGGTCTGTCTCCTGAAGTTGTGTGGGCAACGAGGGAGTGGGACGGAGGGAGGGAGTGGGACGGAGGGAGGGAGGGCCTCCGAGGCTCGTGTCAAACAATAAATGATAATAAAATAAAAGGAAGTTAAAAAAAAAAATTGCGCATCATTCGTAGCATCACTGACGCCTCGAAAGGCGAGAGGCATGTGTTTATGTCACTGTGGGACTGTTTTCTTTTTTCTTTTCTCTTTTTCTTCCCTCTCTTCCCGGAAACTCACTTTTTAATTATTTCATTTTCCTTTTCTTTTTTTTTTTTTAATTTTTAATTTTACTTTCATTTTTACTTTTATTTTTAATTGCTTGAGAGGTTGTCTCCCTCTCTCGCCCAGGCTGGTGTACAGTGGCGCGATCTCGGCTCACTGCAACCTCCGCCTCCCAGGTTCAAGTGATTCTCCTGCCTCAGCTCGGCCTCCCGAGTAGCTGAGATTACAGAGGCGCACGACCATGCCCGGCTAATTTTTGGTATTTTGACTAGAGACGGACGGGGTTTCACCATACTGGCCCTGCTCGTCTGACCACCTCGTGATCCAGCGATCCACCACCCTCGGCGTCCCAAAGTGCTGGGATGACAGGCTTGAGCCACCGCGCCGGGCCTAGTTATTCCTTTTATTTTATTTCTAATTTTTAATTGTACGTATGCACGTATGCATGTATGTATGTATGTATGTATGTATGTATGTATGCATGCATGCATGTATCTATCCTTTTCTTTTTTTTTGAGACGGACAGAGAGAGACAGTGAGAAACAGAGAGAGAGAGAGAGAGACAGACAGACAGACAGAGAGAGAGAGAGAGAAACAGACGGGGGGGGAGAGAGAGAGAGAGAGAGAGAGAGAGAGAGAGAGAGACCAACAGACAGAAGGACAGGCAGAGAAAGAGAGTAAGACAGAAGACAGACACAGGGAGAGAGACAAGCGGGGGGGGGGGGAGAGAGAGAGAGAGAGAGAGAGAGAGAGAGAGCTCCCAGACATCACGAAGCCGTTTCAATGACATATTCTCTCTGGTCTTTGTCTGGGGATATTCAGTTTTTCAACGTAGGCCTCAAGGGCTCCCAGATGTCCCTTTCGAATCTCTACAAAGAGAGTGTCTCCAACCTGCCTAATCAAAACAAAGGTGTAACCCTTTAGGATGAGTCCACACATCGCAAAGCAGTTTCTCAAATACATTCTTTCTAATTTTCATCTGGGAATATTAGGTGATTCACCATAGGCCTAAAGGGACTCCCAAAAATCCATTCAGAGAGACTGCCCAAAAAAAGTGTTTCTAACCTGATGAATCCAAAGAATGGTGTATCGCTAAGAGATCAATCTACGCATCACAAATCAATGTGACAGATAGCCTCTCTCTGGTTTTAATCTGTGGATAGTCTGCTTTCCAACGTAGGCCTCAATGGGTTTCCAAATGTCCCCTCACAGATTCTACGGAAAGCGTGTTTCCAACCTCCTGGTTCAAAAGAATTATCCGTTCGAGGTGAATCCACACGTCAAAAAGCAGTTTCACCAGCAGCAGTTTTTCTCCTTTTCCTCTGGGGATGTTCACTTTCACCAGGAGCCACAAAGGGCTCCCAAATGTCCCTTCGAAGATTCTGCAAAGAACTGCTTCCAATCGGCCGCGTGCAGCGGCTCACGCCTGTCATCCCAGCATTTTGGGAGGCAGAGGCGGGTGGATCACCTGAGGTCAGGAGTTCGAGACCAGCCTGGCCAAAACGGTGAAACCCCATCTCTACCAAGAACACAAAAAATTTGCCGGGCTTGGTAGCGGGTGCCTGTGATCCCAACTACTTGGGAGGCTGAGGCAGGAGAATCCCTTCAACTGGAAGGCAGAGGTTGCAGTGAGCCGAGATGGTGTCACTGCACTCCAGCCTGGGGGACAGAGTGAGAGTCTGTCTTAAAAAAAATAAAAACATTAAGAAAAAAATACTACTACTACAACAACAACAACAACAACAACAACAACAACAACAACAACAAAATGCTTCCAATCTGCTGAATCAACAGAAAGGTTTAACTCAGTAAGAGGAATCTACACATCGCTAAAAAGCAGTTTTACAGATAGCTTCTTGTTAGTTTTTATCTACAGTTTCCTGGTTTTCACCCTAGGCCTCGAATAGCTCCCAAATGTCCTTTTGCAGATTCTACAAAAGGGCCGCTTCCAACCTGGTATATCAAAAGAAAGGTTTCACTCTGTGAGATGAATCCACACACGACAAAGCAGTTTCAGAGACAGCTTCTTTCTAGTTTTTATTTGGGGATATTCGGTTTTTCACACTAGGCCTCAGTGGGCTCCCAAAGGTATACTCGCGGATTCTACAGAAAGAGTGCTTCAAACCTCCTCAATCAAAAATTAGTTGTAATTCGGTGCCATGAATCCACACATCACAAAGCGGTATCATAGAGAGCTTCTTTCTATTTCTCTGGTGGGGATACTCGGTTTTTCACAACAGGCCCCAGTGGGCTCCCAAATGTCCATTCTGCTTCCAAACTGCTGAATCCAAAGGCAGTTTTAACTCGGTATGATGAATCCACACGTCACAAAGCTGTTTCATGAAGACCTTCTCTCTCGTTTTTATCTGAAAACATAAGATTTTTTCACCATACGACACAAGGGTCTCCGAAATGTACACAGACAGATTCAACAAAAAAACCCTTCCAACCTGCTGAGTAAAAAGAAAGGTTTAACTCTGCGAGACGAATACACACACGACAAAGCAGCTTCACAGAGAATGGTGTTTTTTGTTTGTTTGTTTGCTTGCTTGCTTGCTTGCTTGCTTGCTTTTTGGTTTGTTTTCTTGGTTTTTTTTTTTTTTTTTTTTTTTTTTTTGGAGACGCACTTTCGCTCTTGTTGCTCAGACTGGAGCGCAATGGCGCCATCTCGCCTCACTGCGACCTCCGCCTCCCAGGTTCAAGCAATTCTCCTGCCTCCGTTTCCCTTCCCGAGTAGCTGGGATTACAGGCATGTGCCACCACGCCCGGCTAATTTTGTATTTTCAGTAGAGACGGGGTTTCTCCATGTGGGTCAGTCTGGTCTCGAACTGCCGACCTCAGGTGATCTGCCAGCCTCGGCCTCCCAAAGTGCTGGGATGACAGGCGTGAGCCACCGCGCCCGTACAATTGTATTGTATCGTATTGTATTGTATTTACATTGATTGATTGATTGATTGATGCTGCCTGATCAAAGGTCACTCAGGCCCAGTCGTCAAAGTGGCGATTTCCTAGGCAACAAGGAAGGGGGGAGCTTGGAGGTGGGGGCGGGGGCGGTGGAGAAGACACAGTTGCCCCAGGCTGTGCGCAGGCGGCCTGAGCTTCCTTCCTCTGTTGAGGCCTCCATTTTCAGAGTAACAGTGGCCGCTAGGTGATGCCCGACGTCTGCCAATGAGACTGTCAGCCCGGAATGAATTGGGATCGCCTGGAGGGGGAGGCGGGAGGGGGAAGGATGGAGGCCCCCACAGCACAGTGGGTCACCGCGCCCTTCCAGGCGATCCCCACAACTAATCGACCAGGGCCCCTGGGGGCACACAGCCTAAGACCCCAGCCATCGGATCATCTGGAACTTCTGTCCGAAGACGAGAGACGAGAGACCGACTGGAAATTCTCTCGGTCAAGGTCCAAACGTAAAAGAATCACTGACACAGACACCAGGACTAACTAAGACAATTTGTAAAAGTTTCCGTGTTTTGGGTGAATCCGCGTATTTCTGGATCACAAAATTACTGATTTTGAACATTGCGGTTTTTCCACTCCTTACGTGTACGGTCCTGTGATAGACAGACCAGGGGACTCCTCAGCTCAGAGTCCATGAGGCCAGAAGCTGACATCCTAAATTTCTATGTAGAATGAATTTCAGCAAGCCAGCCAAACACTCTGCCGTAAAACTGTCCGGAAGACAAGCGGTGGTGTTTCGGGGGCGGATTTGGGGGGGGGGGGGGAGCCGGGTGCGGTACGCTCACGCCTGTCATCCCCGCACTTTGGGAGGCCGAGGGCAGGCGGATCCCTCGAGATGGTGGCCATTGCACTCCAGCGTGGGCAACAAGAGCGAAAACTCCGTCCAAAACAAGAACAACAACAGAAACGTGAAGTGCCGTCTGCTGTTCTTTTTGCTTCCCACCCCGAGAAGAACAGAATACAGCTGTTGTCTCCCTGCCCGCCTGCCTGCCTGCCTGCCTGCCTGCCTGCCTGTCTGCGTGCCTGTCTGTCTGTCTGTCTGTCTGTCTGTCTGTCTGTGACAGGGTCTCGCTCTGTCTTTCGCCCAGACTGGAGTGCAGTGACACCATTGTGGCTCACTGCAGCCTCAACTTCCCCGGGGTTAGGGGATTCTTCTAAGGGATCCTACGGCCTCGGCCTCCCAAAGTGTTGGGGTTACAGGCGTGAGCCATCAGCACCCGGCCTGAGTTCATACATCTGGTCTCACTACGCCTTAACCACACGCCCGTGAAGCACTCAAGTCAAGAGAGAGTCGGCAAGAGACTTTCAGCATTCTCTCCCAAAACCAGTGAGGTGGATGGCGGCCCTGTGTTTCCCAAGCTCCTGTGGTTTTAAGTGGCCACGCGTAGAGGATAGATAGATTTAAAATGTTTCCAGAGAGGCGCAAGCCACAGTCATTCAGGACATCCGAGCGCGAGATGGGGTTTCTGACAGCGACTTAAGGGCCAGGGAGGGCCAGAGTCTGCCGAGGCCCTCGTTCCAGTGGTGGGGCCGATGGAACCCAAGGCTGAGGGAGCCAGCAGTCCGCACAGAGAGAGCTCCAGCCCTAGGCCCCACCGTGCAGACCGACTCAGAAGGAAGAGAGTCCCTCATCCTACATACGTCACATCCCTCCACTGAACTTGGGAGCGGATCCGTTTTCCAAACATGAGGTGACTCTCGGTTCGAAATGGATCACAAGGGGCCGGGCTTTCCAGAGTCGGCATGATAAAGCAGTCATTCTGTGGCACAGAACGAGGTGTGGCTCTTATCTAGACTCCGCAGTGAAAGCCAGTGAAACAGGGCGAAACCCCGTGTCTACTAAAAATTAAAAGAGGAGCCGGGCATGGTGCCGCTTGAAGGCAGGAGAATCGCTGGAACCCGGGAGGCAGAGGTTGCAGTGAGCTGAGATCACACCACTGCACTCCAGCCTGGGGGACAGAGCGAGACCGCATCTCAGAAACAGACAAACACACAAAGCCAATCAAGGTGTTTAACTCAACGTGTCACCCACGGGTCTCTCGACAGGATACATCCAGCACCCGGGGAAACAGGGAAACGTCGAGGGGTGGGGTGGAATCTATTTTGTGGCCCCAAGGGAGGGTTTGAGAGATACTCCCGCAAAGGTGACTGCCTAAGGAAGCCCCTCCGTCCAAGAAGCGATAGTCATTTCTAGCCTGTAGCCACCCACGAGGGAGAATCGGGCTCTCTGCAGAACCCCCCACCCCCCGACTCGTGAAATG
>NC_133415.1:40015000-40025000 GCF_049350105.2 Macaca mulatta | reverse complement strand
GATCTCGGCTCACTGCAACCTCCGCTTGCCAGGTTCCAGCGATTCTCCTGCGTCTGCCTCCCGAGTAGCTGGGATTACAGGCCTGCGCCCCCATGCCCGGCTAATTTTGTATTTTTAGTAGAGACGGGGTTTCTTCATGTGGGTCAGGCTGGCCTCGAACTCCCGACCTCAGGTGATCCACCCGCCTCGGCCTTCCAAAATGCTGGGATGACGGGCATGAGCCACCGTGCCCGGCCTTAGCCGTTTATTTTAAAGTCGAGGAGCTTATCAGGGAAATACGAGAAGTTTGGACATCACAGGTGACAGAGAGAAAGGTCTGCAAATGGCCCTTCCATCCAAGTGGGGACCCGGCCTCGATCTCCCGAAATCATGCACCCAGTGGGGAAGCCCGGCAAGGCCCGTCTGTGTAGATTCCTCTCGGCCTCTCTAAGCACGCACTTCTCACTTTGGTGGAAGGGGCAGGGCCCTCTCTGGGACGGGGGAATCTGACAGACAAAGAGACAGACGTAGAAAAAGAGAGATCGACAGACAGAGACAGAGAGAAACGGACAGAAAGAGCGAGAGAGCGAGAGAGCGAGAGCGAGAGCGAGAGAGAGAGAGAAACAGACTAGACAGGGAGGGGGAGAGAGGGAGAGAGACAGACAGAGACAGACAGACAGGCAAAAAAGAGAGTAAGACAGAAGACAGACACAGTGAGTGAGAGACACAGGTAGAGAGAGAGAGAGAGAGAGAGAGAGAGAGAGAGAGACAGAGAGACAGAGAGAAAGAGAGGGACAGGCAGACAGATAAAGAGAGTGACAGAGAAAGACATAGACGGACAGTGAGAGACAGAGAGAAAGAGACAGAGAGAGAGAGAGAGAGAGAGAGAGAGAGAGAGAGAGAGAGGCAGACAGACAGACAGGCAAAGAAAGAGAGTAAGACAGAAGACAGACACAGTGAGAGAGACAGGAAAGACAGAAACGGACAGAGAGAGACAGAGAGGAACAGACAGAAAGAGAGAGGGTCCTAGCCCAATAGCGATACAGTGCCATTTCTTTCATTTCCTCTTTCTTTCCTTCTTTCTTTCTTTCTTTCTTTCTTTCTTTCTTTCTTTCTTTCTTCTTTTTTTATTTTTTTATTTTTTTGAGACGGAGTCTTGCTCTGTCACCCAGGCTGGAGTGCAGTGGCGCGATCGCAGCTCCCTGCAACCTCCGCCTCCCGGGTTCACACCATTCTCCGGCCTCAACCTCCCGAGTAGCTGGGACTACAGGCGCCGGCCACTACACCCAGATAATTCGTTTGTTTTTTTTGGAGAGACGGGGTTTCACCATGTTAGCCAGGATGGTCTCGATCTCCTGACCTGGCGATCCGCCCGCCTCAGCCTCCCAAAGTACTAGGATGACAGACGTGAGCCACTGCGTTCAGTCTACAGTGCCGTATCTCAGAAATCACTCACAGGAACAGACACTTACAGGTCATGTGTAGAGTTTCTTTTTTTGTTTTGTTTTGTTTTGTTTTGTTTTGTTCCGTTTTGTTTTGTTTTGCACGAGGAGGTGGCGGGATGGAGTTTCGCTCTTGCGTCCCAGGATGGAGTGAAATGGCAGAGGGGACTCAGGGAGTCAACCTATGGCAGAGATGGCACGTCATTCAGAGCGTAACGTCCACAGCGAAAGGTGGTAGGGCCGGCACTTTTAAAGGCTGAAATCCCGGCGGCTCAGGCCTGTCGTCCTCGCACTTTGGGAGGCCCAGGAGAACGGATCACTTGAGGTCAGGAGTTCGAGACCAGTGCGGCCAACATGGAGAAACCCCGTCTCTACTCAAAATACAAAAATTAGCCGGATGTGGTGGTGTGCGCCTGTAATCCCAGCCACTGAAGAAGAATCACTGGAATCCGGGAGGCAGAGGTTGCAGTGAGCCGAGGGAGTGCCACTGCACCCCCGCCTGGGTGACAGACTGAGAGAGACTCAGTCCCTCCCTACCAAAAAAGAAAGAAAGAAAGAAAGAAAGAAAGAAAGAAAGAAAGAAAGAAAGAAAGAAAAAAAAAAAAAAAAAAGAAAAAAGAAAAAAAAAACACAGGGACCGCCACCGGGCGCAGTGGCTCACACATGTAATCCCAGCACTTTGGGAGGCCGAGGTGGGCGGATCACCTGAGGTCAGGAGTTCAAGAGCAGCCTGGCCCACATGGTGAAACTCCGTCTCTACTAACATAGAAACATCTTCGGAGCATGATGGTGGGTGCCTGTAATCCCAGCTGCTCAGGAGGCTGAGACGGGAGAATCGCTTGAACCTGGGAGACGGTGGTTGCAGTGAGCCGAATCGCACCACCGCACTCCAGGCTGGGTGGCTGAGTGAGACTCTGTCTTAAAACAACAACAACAACAGCAGCAAAAAAAAAATAGCAAACGCACAAAAAAAGAACAGGCCAAAATACTCCATTGTCACTGAACGTTCCGCCACCAGACCGGAAACCCCCTGACTCAGGTCAAGGAGGTGGTGTTTCCTTCTCTCTGTCTCTGTCTCTGTCTCTCTCTCTCTCTCTCTCTCTCTCTCTCTCTCTCTCTCTCTCCCTCCCCCCCCCCAACTTTTATGTCTTGTTCAAGCAGACATGTGCAAGATTGTTACACAAGTAAACTTCTGACTGGGGGGTTCAGTGTGCAGATGATTTCATCACCCGGATAACTCAGCGCAGTACCCGACAGTTTTCGTGGTTTGGTTTTTTGTTTTGTTTTGTTTTGTTTTGTTTTTCCCTGAAGATGTCTCTCCTTCCACACCTCCTCCCTCAAGTAGGCTCCCGCCTCCCTGGTCCCCCTCGTTCTGCCCACGAGTTCTCATTATTTAGTTCCCAGTTATAGATGAGAACACGCGGTCTTTAGCTGATCGTTGCTTTCATCTTCGGCGGTGGCGGTGAAAGAGGCATGACACGAAATCGACCCTTAGGACGCTCCCCTCCGTCCACACCCCACACCCCCTCCCCACACACACCCTCATTCCTGCCCCCCCTCCTCAAACCCAAGACAGGAAGAAAGGCAGATATTAAAGTCAGAGGTCAGCCTCCAAGACGGTGGAGGCAAGGGATCTGAAAGGGTGAGCAAGCGATAGGGGTCGGGGGATGTCGTGGCCGAGCTAGCAAAAATAGGGGACCGACTTTCCAGCCCCAGCACACCCCCAATCCTCAACCGCAGCTAGCCTCTGGGTGGGGTTGCGCCTGTAAAAGCTTCTGAATGGAGAGAAGCCCAAGGCTATGGAAGGCATCAGCTCCAAGTCCGGGAAGGGAACAGGGCTTTGTGCATTGGAATGGGGCTTTAGAAGGCGGTGCTGCGGTTTCCAAAGCGACACGCCTCGCCTCGCCTCGCCTCGCCTCGCCCCGCCCCGCCTCGCCCAGAGCGAAACTCCGTCTCAAAAAAATAATAATAATTTTAAGATAATAATAATACTAAAAAATAAATAAATAAATAAATAAATAAATAAGAAATAAATAGTTAGTACAGCGGTCGTGGTCGTGAATCATTCCCCGGAGTCCAGGCGCAGTGGCTCACGCCCGTCACGCGAGCACTTTGGGACGCCGGGGCAGAAGGGTTGCAACAACATGATGAGACCCTGTCTGTGCAAAAACAGTTGAAAAGGAAGGCCGGGCGCGGCGGCTGACGCCTGCCGTCCCAGCACTTTGGGAGGCCGGGGAGGGAGAATCACCTGAGGTCGGGAGTTGGAGACCAGCCTGACCAACATGGAGAAGCCCCGTCTCTAGTAAAAATACAAAATCAACCAGACGTGGTGGTGCATACCTGCAACCCGAGCTACTACTCGGGAGGCAGACTCAGGAGAATCTCTTGAACCCGGGAGGCAGAAGTTGCGGTGAGCCGAGATCCGCGCCATTGCACTCCAGTCTGGGCAACAAGAGCGAAACTCTGTCTCGGGAAAAAGAAAAATAAAACAATAAAAATTGAAAATCATCTGGGCACAGTGGCGCATGCCCCGTGGTCCCAGGCACTACACTCTGGAGGCTGAGGTGGAAGGATCGCTTGAGTCCAGGAGCGTCCACACTGCAGTGAGTTTGGTTTTGATGGCACCACTGCCAGGGTGACAGAGTGAGACGCCGTCTGTAAATCAGTCAAGCAATCAATCAGATCACTGCAAGGAGCTCTCTATGTCTTACTTTCAATAGGTGTCTCTTCAGGCCAAGCAGGCATGGTGCCTCACGCCAGTAATCCCAGCACTTTGGGAGGCCGAGGTGGGATGAAAGAAGGAAGGAAGGAAGGAAGGAAGGAAGGAAGGAAGGAAGGAAGGAAGGAAGGAAGGACAGACAGAACAAAAAGTTTTACAACCCTTTTTTTCATAGTGTCAGGAATTTACAGATAATACAAGTAGTTTAGGTCAGGGGCCGATGTTATTAGTATTACTTTTTTTTTTTTTTTTTTAACTCCTACGGCCTGGTGGTGGTGCCAAGGTTGTCTGGCTATTTATCTGACTTTTGTTTGTTTCTAACGTTTTGCTTTCTCTCTTTCCTCCTGTCTTGTGAACTAGGCAAGGTGGGGGGAGGAGGGCAGCAGGAGCAGTAGAGGTCTCCTTCCTCATCCCCCACTTTGAGAATTTTCACTAATTAGTGGGCGGGTTCCCTTTCATTTTTACTTTTTGGGTCTTTTAGCGAGACAGAGTGATAGCGTTTTATGTAATACACTTGTGTGGAAGTTTTCTGACGAGCCATGGTAGCTACAAAACCTTTTATCATTGGAAGGAGCAAGTGTAATACACAGGGGCGCAGCAAGCAAGTAAGTTTCTTTTTTTTTTTTTTTTTTGAGACCGAGTCTCGCTCTGTCACCCAGGCTGGAGTGCTGTGGCCGGATCTCAGCTCACTGCAAGCTCCGCCTCCCGGGTTCACGCCATTCTCCTGCCTCAGCCTCCTGAGTAGCTGGGACTACAGGCGCCCGCCACCTCACCCGGCTAGTTTTTTTGTATTTTTTAGTAGAGACAGGGTTTCACCGTGTTAGCCAGGATGGTCTCGATCTCCTGACCTCGTGATCCGCCCGTCTCGGCCTCCCAAAGTGCTGGGATGACAGGCTTGAGCCACCGCGCCCGGCCAGCAAGTTTCTATTACAAGTAATACACTTACAGTGAGGGTTTTACATTTTCTACAGCTGGAAACTCTTTTCTAAATGAAGACCTAGGATCAAACCTGTGTTAAACCTGAACAGGCACATGTACTAACTTTGTCATGTCTTAAGCAGGTTAGTTTTTAACTGGGCCTTAAAACCTTTTTTTAGCAAGTAAAACAGTATTTTTTAATCAGAGAAGTTTTTACGAGCCCGACGCTTGAACTTGCGGCGTCTGTTTGGGGAAAGAGTTGGTTAAAGTCATGTTATCTTGAGGCATTAACCCTTCTGCTTCTCCAGGCCATTGGTCTCTTACGTTAGCCCTTCTATCAACATAACATGAAGAAACATCTAGGCTGCCAGCAATGTTTTCAGCCTACTGAGGAAATAGGTTTTTTTCTGTTTTTTTATTTTTATTTTTTAAATTTTTGGCTAAAGGAGGAGGTTCTGGTAACTTCTGGTTTATATGTTTAAAGAATGACTGAAAGACCTTGCGATCGTTGCTGGGCTGGACGGGTCTGGGTTTCCTAAGCAGTACGTGTACAGTGGGGACACCTTACATAGGTGTTTCTTCTAGCATGGTTATGGGTGGGGGGTGGGGTGGGGTGGTAACAACAACAAAGCAATGTATAGCATATTCATATCCAGCAAGGACGAAAGAGGTCCTCACCTGGGAAAAAGGTTGAATACAGCGACAGAACAATAGGAAAACAGTTAGTATTCTAGGAAAACTATCTGTCTTAAGATTTTTAACTACATTGACTTGCTTGATGAGTCCTCAAGCTTCGGCCGTGCATAGACTAGTCAGCTGCCGGTGTGTGACTAGAGCAGGGCTTGTGGTCCTCAGCAGCAGCTTGGAGCTTGGTCTCGTCTCAGGATCAGCCGGGCTGGATGATCTGCGCCCTGTTAGCCGGTCCACTTGTCCTGAGCTGTCGGTGTTAGCTGACTGTGGTGGATCCAAGACGCAACACCTGCAACTTTAACAGCAGTGGGAGTGGACAAGGTTACAGTATAGGGCTCATCCTATATGGGTTGTAGAAAAATTAGGTTTTACTTTAAACAGAGTCCCTAGATTTAAATGGGTGTCAGGCTTATAGGCATTATTTTTCTTTATTTAATTATGAACACTTCGTATGGCTATTTTGAAAGGCTGCATTTGCCTTTTAAAGGTTAATTTCTTTAGTTTCCGGAGGTCACCTTTTATTTGACCTACGATTTGCGGGTGGCCAACTGAACACAATCTTACAGGGCAGATACCTAGTTTGTTTGGTAGGGGTGCACCTGACTCGGAGGAGGACCGTAGGCAAAAACCTGATTTTATCTTAAGTGAATTTCCTGGCATATATCTATATATCTATCTATATCTATATCTATATCTGTATCTGTGTGTGTGTGTGTGTGTGTGTGTGTGTGTGTGTGTGTGTGTGTGTATATATATACATCTATCTATCTATCTATCTATCTATCTATCTATCTATATCTATATGGCAACCCTTTTTTTTTCGTTTTGTTTTTTGGTCGCCAGTAGCTGCTCGCTCGAGTGTCCAGTTCATGCGTTCCACCTTTTGTTGAACTTTGTGGCCGATAGGCTGCGTGTAACCTCTGTTGTATTGTTAACAGTCTTGTTAAATCTTGCACTATTCCAGCTACAGCTACAAATGCTGGCCTATTGTCTGACTTTAAAATCAGAGGTAGTCTTAAACCTGGGGATAATGTCTTTTAACAGTACTTTAGTCACTTCTTGTACTTTTTCTGTCCTGGTGGGGAAAACTGTAACTTACCCTGAAAAGGTGCAAACAAGCACTAGCCTCCAGCAGGGGGCAGTCCTGTAAAGTCTATAAGCAAGTTTTCACAAGGTATGGCTCTTTTTCCTGTTTCAGTTTCTTAGAGGAGGAGTTCCCCCCTCCCCCCATCCCCACCCCCACTCCGCCCCTTTGTCACTGTATCTAGTGGCTGAGCCTTCAGTGAGAAATTGGAATCCAGATACGGCAGAGTCTTGCTGTTTGTAACTTCTAATGTGACCATGGGCTCCTGGGAGCCTAATGAGAAGGTGCCTAGTCTGCCCTAGTCTTTACATTCTTCAGCTCCCGTCAGCCTGATCAGATGAGTGTCTGGTTCCTCCAAGGTGCAGCAGCCCTTGGCCGATGGCCTCTTTGTCTTGCGGCCTTGGCCATTTCCTGTATTGCCTTCTGAACATTTACCCTTCTAGAGTCTTTTTTTTTTTTTTCCATCTCGCACATTAATCTCTCTCTAGCCTTGTCCGGCTCTGGAATCCTTGCCTAACTTGACTTCGGTCATGTCTACATCCACGTCCGCGGCCTCTCACAATGCTGCTTCCCCCCCCCGCGTTCTCACGCTCCTACGGCCAGCTGGTGGGGCCCGAGAAACGGCACGGGCCCTGCCCCCGCCCACGCACTGCTGTCTGTCTCTCCTGTTTTCTTTTGATTCTCTATCTTTACACTTGCTTTTAGTCTTTCTTTTTCTTTTGCTCTTTTCCCTCTTTTCTAGAGTTTAACAGGCTCTTTTCTTTATACACTTGGAGGGTGAAACAGGCATACCGAGAGTCAGCGTAAATGTTTACAGTCTTACCCTCACCGAGTTCTAAGGCCCGGATTAAAGCAATGAGCCCAGCTTAACGACAGCGTCCAGGGTTACCACCGCATATTCTGCACATCTCTCCCCTCGTGGGTTGGTGAAGCTGTTCCCGTCCACGCATAGCTCCTAGTGTACTGATGCCCAAGGCTGGTCCCGGAGGTCAGATCTGCTAGAGTACACTGGAGTCCAACACCTCTACACAGTCATGCTCGACAGGGCTCTAGCTGTCGGGAGCAAGGCGGTGGGTTCAGGGTGTTCCCAGTTTAGTAGCTCAATGGTTGAAAAGGGCTGATAGATGAAAGTCTGTTGCCCACCCCCCTCCCCCCGGGATGTGGGCCTGGTCATTATAATAGACAGGTCCTCGTATCTCCCTGAGAGGCATTTACAGAGCTCGAGTAAGACCAGATCTGAGATGGCCCACTTGACTATCTCGACTTCTTTCCTTGGCCTCTGGAGGCTCCGATCCTTCCCTTCGAGGTGAGACCTGGGGCGTGTCAGCTCCTGAATCTCATTTCTGAGGGGGTTGTTGGCCTCGGTGAAGCGGGGTAGGCTGGGAAACATGGAGAAAGAATCTGTGTTATCTCTCGTGGCTCCCGTAAAAACTGGCTTCTCTTGCCGTTTCCTGGGACTCCCTTTTTAAAAAAACTCTGTGTCTGCCGGCGAAGCCGCTCTTACTTTTACTTTTGGCTATTTTGCACAAAGTTGTTAAACAGGGCTAAATTAACGCTGGCTTTGTCTATAATCTATTTCGCCGTGAGTCCATATAAAGGAATTTGATCTAGGTACACAGGCTGTCCTCCGACCCCGTCACCACCTGAACTACACGGCCAATTGTTCTCTGCCTGTAGTTCCTTCCGTGGGCCATCCAACAGCAGAAGAGGGCAATTCTAATTCACCCAGAGTTCGTGACCTCTAGGGGGTTAACTGAACTCTATAATCTCCTGCAAAACCTTTTGTAAGGTTCTGTAACATGCATTTTAGTAGGGTAAGTTGTGACGACTTGATGACTTTCCTTTTATTTTTCTTTTTGAAACGTTTTTAAGAGGGCTCCTAGCAGAGTGGGCTTACTTTGTGTCTGACCTATGTTTCTCTCGAGACGAAACAACATTCACCCTACGAGAAGGAAAGGGTAAAAGGTCACTCAGTCACGTAATTCACACTAAATCAAAATGAAAGCTAAAACCAAAGTGTCGTTAAGGGCACACCTGTTCGTCAAGCAATTTAAGCCAAACCAAAATCAGGAGCAAGACCAAAGTGGCAATCAAGGCAGGCCTGTTTATCAAGCAATTCAAGTCAAGTCAAAATCGAAACCGAAACCAAAGTATCAACCAATGAATTCAAGTCAAGTCAGAAACCAAAACCAAAGTGCCGGTAGAGGCACGCCGTGGGTGATCAGGCCACGCTTCCACTCAAACGGAGTGGGGGAAGTTCCAAAGAGCAGTCTCAGCAAGTTTCAGATGTCCGGACTGAAAGTGCCAGTTCCTTCCCAGTGTCCAGCCACTGTGCGGATCCTCCACGGGGGCGTGCTGTGCACTGCTCTTTGGAGGCGAGGCATCGCACCGGGGCAGATGCCTACCCGGCAGCACTCTGAGGATCCGCATCGCTCAAGCTGGCCAGAGTCCCCCGCAGGGATGCTCTACAGGGCAGGCATAAGCCGCCTAAGGGGCTGCCTCGACCCTCCGTGCATCACCAGCTCGCTTCCCGGTGAGGGAACCCAGAAATGTAGCAGGACAAGCCGCAGACAAAACTCCTGAGACACCGGATTAAAGAAGGAAGAGGTTTTTCATTCGGCCGGGAGCGTCGGCAGACTCGCATCTTAGGAGCCGAGCTCCCCGAAAAAGACTTTTTTAAAGGCTTACAACCTCAAGGGTTGCACGTGAAAGGGTCGTGACAAATCGAGCAAGCGTGGGAAACGTGACTGGGGGCTACCTGCATCAGCTAACAGAACAAAAAGTTTTACAAGGAATTCACAGATAACAGAAGTAGTTCAGGTCGGGGGTCGATGTTATTATTATTACTTCCTCTTTTTCTTTTTTTTTTCCTTTTTTTTTTCTTTCTTTCTTTCTTTCTTTCTTTCTTTCTTTCTTTCTTTCTTTCTTTCTTTCTTTCTTTCTTTGTTTTTTTAAATCTCCTAGGGCCGTGTGGTGGCACCAAGGGTGTCTGGCCATTTATCTTGCTTTCGTTCCTTTCTAACTTTCTGCTTTCTGTCTTTCCTCTTGTCTTGTGAACTAGGCGAGGTGCGGGGAGGAGGGCAGCAGGAGTAGTAGTGGTCTCCTTCCTTATTATTATTATTTTGAGACAGAGTCTCGCTCTGTCACCCAGGCTGGATCGCCACGGCA
>NC_133415.1:39990000-39997500 GCF_049350105.2 Macaca mulatta | reverse complement strand
AGGGGCCCGGCCGGCGCGCGTGCGCACAGCCCCCAAGGCCCCCCGCCGTCCACCCACCTCCTTTCTGTGAGGCAAGGCGCCTCCAGTTAACCCACACACGACCGATCGGAGGCAGAACGGCAGCCCCTCGGCGGCCGGCCGGCGCACGCGTGGCCGGCCCGAGCCCACCGCCACCGCTCACACGGCCCGCGCTCCCCCGCCAGAGGGGAGCACGGGACGTGCGCTCGCCAGACCAGGCGGCGCCCTTCCCCGCGTGGGAGGGGCGCGTCTCACTCAACCGCCTCGACCCGCACAGCCAACGAGCTCCCTCAGGACCCACGCGCGGACACCATGGCGGCGACCGGAGGAGGGGGCGCTGGGGGCGGGAGCGACACACCACCGCTCGGCCTCGGGCACCTGAGAGACAGCCCGGGGCGCTCCAGGAGCACCGCAAAGGCCCAGGCGGAGCCAGCGCTCGTGCAATACCCGAGAGGGCAGCACGGCGGGCCAGCGGGACAGCACCCCCACCGCCGCGGAGGGGGGCGGCCCACGAGGCGACGACCACAAGAGGCGAAAGCGAGGAGTGCCTGCTGCGTCAGAGGACCCCCGCTGACCCACGCCGGACGCCACGAGGCAGACGGCGGGGTCGGGACAGCGAGGTCGGGCCGGGTTCCGCACCCCAGTGCCTCCCAACGCACCGCCCGCAGGCGGGGATGGGAGACGGGGGAAACCCCGCGGGCGGGACGAGAAGAACGGGTCTCATTCACCACGAATGCCCGCCCCTCGCCCGTCGCGGCTCGGTCCCGGCCCGGGAGAGCGTGACATCACCACATCGATCAGGGAAAGCATCCCCGGAGCAGGGTCGGCCAGCCAGCCACAGCCTCCCCAGAGGCCAGCGAGCAGATCAGCCTGGCCATCCCCAGCTCCAGGACAGGGGCGGCAGACAACCCGGCAGAGACGAGGAATGCCTGACACGCACGGCACGGAGCCAGCGGGAGTGGGGTTGTCTCGGCCGCCCCAGGTGCCCGCAGCGGGGAGCGCACGGTGGCAGGGTAAGCCCGCGCCACCTTCCCCGCCGCCCCCAGGTGGGTCAGAGACCCGGACCCAAGGCGGCACCGGGAGCTGGGACGCTCGGATGCATGAGAGACCGGGCACACGGGCCCCAGCAGGCGGCTCAAGCACGAGCAGGGCCGGCTAGCCGGGTCACCGGGAGGCCGAAGACCCGCGACGCATCCAAGAGACCCAACCTCTCCAGCGACAGGTCGCCAGAGGACAGCGTGTCAGCAATAACCCGGTGGCCCAAAATGCCGGCTCGGAGTGAAACATATACCTCCCCAGGAGACAGGAGGTCGAGTCACCGACCACGCCGCCGGCCCAGGGAACCCGCGACACGGGCATCTGTCCCCAAAATCGCCACCATCGCAGCCAGACACGGAGCACCCAGGGCCCTCTGGTCGACCCCAGGACACACGCCGGAGCAGCGCCGGGCCAGGGACGTCCTCCCGGCCACCCGTGCCACGCAGGGGCCGGCCCGAGTCTCCAGAGCGAGACTCGGAAGCGTTTCCGGCCGTCCCCTCGTACGACCGGGACACACGAGGGACCGAAGGCCGGCCAGGTGTGACCTCTCGGGCCGCACGCGCGCTCAGGGAGCGCTCTCCGACTCCCCACGGGGACTTGCAAACAACAGGTCACGGCAGAGGGACCGCTCCCCGGCACCCGGGGGACGAGGCAGGACGGTCCCCGGCTCCCCACGGGGACTTGCAGAAAAAATTCGGCCGCTGCCTCAGACGGCCAGGATGCGCGCGGGCCCGCGACCGGGCCGGGAAGGGTGTCCCCAGCCTCCCACCCCAAGCCCGGTGGGTCCCCGCGGGTCGCGGGTCAGGCCTCGGGAGCCGCGGCGTGCTGGTCGACCAACCCCGGCAGCCCCACACCCGGCTCTGGCCCGAAAGCGCAGCGACAACCTCTCCCCACATAAGCCTGCACGCCTGAGCTCTGACTCACAAGTGACGCGCCAGAGCTCTGGCGCGACCGGGACAGCCCGGCTGACGACCGCGGTCTTTCCGGAGCTCTGCCTAGCTCACAGCGGGGACGGTCCCCTCCCTCGGCAGCTGCCACCGCAGCTCCGGAAGCCAAGGGAACGATATAAAAGCGGCCGCCAGATGGAGTCCGACAACCGTCGCGAACGTCACCAAGACAGATCCGGATGGCAGGCCGGCCCGCGGACCGCAAAACCGAAACCGTGAGTCGAGAGACGCTATCCCGAGGCCGAAAACGCAGCCCCTGTACCCCAACCCCACAGAAACGGTCCCCAAACCCTGTCTCTGCATGGACCGCGACACAGTCAGAAGACAACCCACGGCGTGTGGATGTTCGGAGAGGCATCTCGGTGGGAGAAACAACAAGCAAGGACTCGGTCGCGGGTCGTTGAGGACACAGGGAGACACAGAATGCGTAGGCTCTTCCTGAATCCAGACAGAGAAGGAGGGAGGGAGGGAGGGAGGGAGGGAGGGAGGGAGGGAGGAAAGGCAGGCAGGCAGGCAGGCAGGCAAACATAAAGAAGGAAACAGAGAAAGAAAGAAAGGAAGGAAAACCTAAAGGAGAGAAAGAAAGAAAAGAGAAGAAAAGAGAAGACAAATATTAATATAAGTATTTCCATTTGTATATAGGTATAACATATAAAACTACATTAAAATAGAAAAAAATTTATATGCATACACATGAATGAACAGATAAAAATGAATAAACAAAAAATAAGATAACATAACATAAGCAAATAGGCCAGGCGCGGTGGCTGACGCCTGTGATCCCAGCACTTTCAGAGGCTGGGGGAGAGAGAGAGAAAAAAAATGAAAGAAAGAAAGAAAGAAAGAAAGAAAGAAAGAAAGAAAGAAAGAAAGAAAGAAAGAAAGAGAGAGAGAGAGAGAGAGAGAGAAAGAAAGAAAGAAAGAAAGAAAGAAAGGAAGAAAGAAAGAAAGAGAGAGAGAAAGAAAGACAGAAAGAAAGAAAGAAGAAAGAGAGAGAGAGAGGGAGAAAGACAGCGAGAAAGAAAGACGAGAGAAGAAAGAAAAAAAAAGAAAGAGGAAAGACAGGAAGAAAGACAAAGCAAGAAAGCAAGAAAACAAGACAGCAAGAAAGCACGACAGAAAGAGAGAAAGAGACAGAAAGAAAAAGCAAGAAAGCAGCAGAGAGAGAGAGAGAGAGAGAGAGAGAGAGAGAGAGAGAGGCGCGAGGCGAGGCGAGGCGAGGCGAGGCGAATCTACCTGCTTTCACTACATGTGGGGAGAATCAGGAAAGCCCCCACTAACAACAAGGCCTGAAGTGGAGCTGCCATCTGTGAAATCCGAGCAGAAGAGTCCACACGGGTTAAAGACACGAAGAAAGACAGGGAAACAACTGCTCAAAGAGAAGAACAATCTGGCCCAGCCAGGGTCTGTCTCCTGAAGTTGTGTGGGCAACGAGGGAGTGGGACGGAGGGAGGGAGTGGGACGGAGGGAGGGAGGGCCTCCGAGGCTCGTGTCAAACAATAAATGATAATAAAATAAAAGGAAGTTAAAAAAAAAAATTGCGCATCATTCGTAGCATCACTGACGCCTCGAAAGGCGAGAGGCATGTGTTTATGTCACTGTGGGACTGTTTTCTTTTTTCTTTTCTCTTTTTCTTCCCTCTCTTCCCGGAAACTCACTTTTTAATTATTTCATTTTCCTTTTCTTTTTTTTTTTTTAATTTTTAATTTTACTTTCATTTTTACTTTTATTTTTAATTGCTTGAGAGGTTGTCTCCCTCTCTCGCCCAGGCTGGTGTACAGTGGCGCGATCTCGGCTCACTGCAACCTCCGCCTCCCAGGTTCAAGTGATTCTCCTGCCTCAGCTCGGCCTCCCGAGTAGCTGAGATTACAGAGGCGCACGACCATGCCCGGCTAATTTTTGGTATTTTGACTAGAGACGGACGGGGTTTCACCATACTGGCCCTGCTCGTCTGACCACCTCGTGATCCAGCGATCCACCACCCTCGGCGTCCCAAAGTGCTGGGATGACAGGCTTGAGCCACCGCGCCGGGCCTAGTTATTCCTTTTATTTTATTTCTAATTTTTAATTGTACGTATGCACGTATGCATGTATGTATGTATGTATGTATGTATGTATGTATGCATGCATGCATGTATCTATCCTTTTCTTTTTTTTTGAGACGGACAGAGAGAGACAGTGAGAAACAGAGAGAGAGAGAGAGAGACAGACAGACAGACAGAGAGAGAGAGAGAGAAACAGACGGGGGGGGAGAGAGAGAGAGAGAGAGAGAGAGAGAGAGAGAGAGACCAACAGACAGAAGGACAGGCAGAGAAAGAGAGTAAGACAGAAGACAGACACAGGGAGAGAGACAAGCGGGGGGGGGGGGAGAGAGAGAGAGAGAGAGAGAGAGAGAGAGAGCTCCCAGACATCACGAAGCCGTTTCAATGACATATTCTCTCTGGTCTTTGTCTGGGGATATTCAGTTTTTCAACGTAGGCCTCAAGGGCTCCCAGATGTCCCTTTCGAATCTCTACAAAGAGAGTGTCTCCAACCTGCCTAATCAAAACAAAGGTGTAACCCTTTAGGATGAGTCCACACATCGCAAAGCAGTTTCTCAAATACATTCTTTCTAATTTTCATCTGGGAATATTAGGTGATTCACCATAGGCCTAAAGGGACTCCCAAAAATCCATTCAGAGAGACTGCCCAAAAAAAGTGTTTCTAACCTGATGAATCCAAAGAATGGTGTATCGCTAAGAGATCAATCTACGCATCACAAATCAATGTGACAGATAGCCTCTCTCTGGTTTTAATCTGTGGATAGTCTGCTTTCCAACGTAGGCCTCAATGGGTTTCCAAATGTCCCCTCACAGATTCTACGGAAAGCGTGTTTCCAACCTCCTGGTTCAAAAGAATTATCCGTTCGAGGTGAATCCACACGTCAAAAAGCAGTTTCACCAGCAGCAGTTTTTCTCCTTTTCCTCTGGGGATGTTCACTTTCACCAGGAGCCACAAAGGGCTCCCAAATGTCCCTTCGAAGATTCTGCAAAGAACTGCTTCCAATCGGCCGCGTGCAGCGGCTCACGCCTGTCATCCCAGCATTTTGGGAGGCAGAGGCGGGTGGATCACCTGAGGTCAGGAGTTCGAGACCAGCCTGGCCAAAACGGTGAAACCCCATCTCTACCAAGAACACAAAAAATTTGCCGGGCTTGGTAGCGGGTGCCTGTGATCCCAACTACTTGGGAGGCTGAGGCAGGAGAATCCCTTCAACTGGAAGGCAGAGGTTGCAGTGAGCCGAGATGGTGTCACTGCACTCCAGCCTGGGGGACAGAGTGAGAGTCTGTCTTAAAAAAAATAAAAACATTAAGAAAAAAATACTACTACTACAACAACAACAACAACAACAACAACAACAACAACAACAACAAAATGCTTCCAATCTGCTGAATCAACAGAAAGGTTTAACTCAGTAAGAGGAATCTACACATCGCTAAAAAGCAGTTTTACAGATAGCTTCTTGTTAGTTTTTATCTACAGTTTCCTGGTTTTCACCCTAGGCCTCGAATAGCTCCCAAATGTCCTTTTGCAGATTCTACAAAAGGGCCGCTTCCAACCTGGTATATCAAAAGAAAGGTTTCACTCTGTGAGATGAATCCACACACGACAAAGCAGTTTCAGAGACAGCTTCTTTCTAGTTTTTATTTGGGGATATTCGGTTTTTCACACTAGGCCTCAGTGGGCTCCCAAAGGTATACTCGCGGATTCTACAGAAAGAGTGCTTCAAACCTCCTCAATCAAAAATTAGTTGTAATTCGGTGCCATGAATCCACACATCACAAAGCGGTATCATAGAGAGCTTCTTTCTATTTCTCTGGTGGGGATACTCGGTTTTTCACAACAGGCCCCAGTGGGCTCCCAAATGTCCATTCTGCTTCCAAACTGCTGAATCCAAAGGCAGTTTTAACTCGGTATGATGAATCCACACGTCACAAAGCTGTTTCATGAAGACCTTCTCTCTCGTTTTTATCTGAAAACATAAGATTTTTTCACCATACGACACAAGGGTCTCCGAAATGTACACAGACAGATTCAACAAAAAAACCCTTCCAACCTGCTGAGTAAAAAGAAAGGTTTAACTCTGCGAGACGAATACACACACGACAAAGCAGCTTCACAGAGAATGGTGTTTTTTGTTTGTTTGTTTGCTTGCTTGCTTGCTTGCTTGCTTGCTTTTTGGTTTGTTTTCTTGGTTTTTTTTTTTTTTTTTTTTTTTTTTTTGGAGACGCACTTTCGCTCTTGTTGCTCAGACTGGAGCGCAATGGCGCCATCTCGCCTCACTGCGACCTCCGCCTCCCAGGTTCAAGCAATTCTCCTGCCTCCGTTTCCCTTCCCGAGTAGCTGGGATTACAGGCATGTGCCACCACGCCCGGCTAATTTTGTATTTTCAGTAGAGACGGGGTTTCTCCATGTGGGTCAGTCTGGTCTCGAACTGCCGACCTCAGGTGATCTGCCAGCCTCGGCCTCCCAAAGTGCTGGGATGACAGGCGTGAGCCACCGCGCCCGTACAATTGTATTGTATCGTATTGTATTGTATTTACATTGATTGATTGATTGATTGATGCTGCCTGATCAAAGGTCACTCAGGCCCAGTCGTCAAAGTGGCGATTTCCTAGGCAACAAGGAAGGGGGGAGCTTGGAGGTGGGGGCGGGGGCGGTGGAGAAGACACAGTTGCCCCAGGCTGTGCGCAGGCGGCCTGAGCTTCCTTCCTCTGTTGAGGCCTCCATTTTCAGAGTAACAGTGGCCGCTAGGTGATGCCCGACGTCTGCCAATGAGACTGTCAGCCCGGAATGAATTGGGATCGCCTGGAGGGGGAGGCGGGAGGGGGAAGGATGGAGGCCCCCACAGCACAGTGGGTCACCGCGCCCTTCCAGGCGATCCCCACAACTAATCGACCAGGGCCCCTGGGGGCACACAGCCTAAGACCCCAGCCATCGGATCATCTGGAACTTCTGTCCGAAGACGAGAGACGAGAGACCGACTGGAAATTCTCTCGGTCAAGGTCCAAACGTAAAAGAATCACTGACACAGACACCAGGACTAACTAAGACAATTTGTAAAAGTTTCCGTGTTTTGGGTGAATCCGCGTATTTCTGGATCACAAAATTACTGATTTTGAACATTGCGGTTTTTCCACTCCTTACGTGTACGGTCCTGTGATAGACAGACCAGGGGACTCCTCAGCTCAGAGTCCATGAGGCCAGAAGCTGACATCCTAAATTTCTATGTAGAATGAATTTCAGCAAGCCAGCCAAACACTCTGCCGTAAAACTGTCCGGAAGACAAGCGGTGGTGTTTCGGGGGCGGATTTGGGGGGGGGGGGGGAGCCGGGTGCGGTACGCTCACGCCTGTCATCCCCGCACTTTGGGAGGCCGAGGGCAGGCGGATCCCTCGAGATGGTGGCCATTGCACTCCAGCGTGGGCAACAAGAGCGAAAACTCCGTCCAAAACAAGAAC
>NC_133415.1:39975000-39985000 GCF_049350105.2 Macaca mulatta | reverse complement strand
CTCCAGAAGGGAGGGCGAGAAACCGGTTGCCCCGGGCTCGGTGAAGTTTCGGCGAGACCTCCCTCCGTGCCACCTCGACTTTCAGTAACAGTGGCCGCTAGGTGATGCCCGAAGACAACCGATGCCTGCAAGTGTCAGTCATCACGGAAAAGAAGTGAAGGATGGATCGCTCTGGGTCGGGGTGGAGGTTGGGGAGGGGGATGCGGCGGAGGCACACCGCGTCGCCGGCGTCTCCCGGATCCCTCTCAGACCAGGCCATTTCCGGGCCCAGGGAGTCCTCCCACGCGATGCCCGCGACTGGTCGACCAGAACCCCCAGGGGCACAGCCAAAGTTTCTGCCCCTGGGATCACCTGGCACTTCCATTCCCCCAGAGAGAAGAGAGGACCAGGGGTGCGGGGCGCGTGGAGGACGCCAGGGGTGGAGGTGGGAGCTACCAAAGACACAAGTGCGGTCATTAGCGTGTCAGAGTGGACTCCAGACCCACGACCTCAGAGAGGCAATCCCTGAACGAGTGTTAGTGCATGACATCCACGCTCCCGGACACGGCGTGGATTTCACGGGGAAAGCAGTGCACATCACACTCCCTTCCTGTTCCGGGGCAAGATTTTGCTCCCGAAGTACCCATTTCTCAACCGTGTTCCCCAAAGTCCACCCTGTCGTGAATCAGTCATGAATCTAGTCAGTACGGTGAATCGCGGAGCAGCCACATCCCACCACGAAGATCGGAGTCCGCACACTACACATCGCCCCACGCGGTGTCTCCCCACAAGAACATCACCGCCGTCCTAGCCGAGTAGTGATACAGTGCCATTTCTTTCATTTTCTCTTTCTCGCTTGCTATTTATTTATTTATTTATTTATTTATTTTTGAGACAGAGTCTCACTCACTCTACAGCCCAAGCTGTAGCGCTGTGGCACGATCTCGGCTCACGGCAACCCCCGCCTCCCAGGTTCAAGCGATTCTCCCGCCTCCGACTCCCGAGTAGCTGGGATCACAGGGGTCTGCCCCACCGCACCCGACTCAGTTTTGTAGTTTTAGTAGAGACGGGGTTTCACCACGTGGGCCAGGCTGGTCTTGAACTCCTGACCTCCTGATCCGCCCGCCTCGGCTTCCCAAAGTGCTGGGGTGACAGACGTGAGCCACCGCGTTCAGCCCCTACGGTGCCATTGCTTGGAAATCACTCGTGGGAACACACACTTATGGGTCACGTGTGAAGAATTTTCCTTTGTCTATTTTTTTTCCCCTTTTTTTCGTGTGTGTGTGTGTGTGTGTGTGTGTGTGTGTGTGTGTGTGTGTGCGTGCGTGTGCGCGCGCGGTGGGACGGAGTTTCGCTCTTGCTGCCCAGGCTGGAGTGCAATGGCGCGATCTCGGCTCACTGCAACCTCCGCTTGCCAGGTTCCAGCGATTCTCCTGCGTCTGCCTCCCGAGTAGCTGGGATTACAGGCCTGCGCCCCCATGCCCGGCTAATTTTGTATTTTTAGTAGAGACGGGGTTTCTTCATGTGGGTCAGGCTGGCCTCGAACTCCCGACCTCAGGTGATCCACCCGCCTCGGCCTTCCAAAATGCTGGGATGACGGGCATGAGCCACCGTGCCCGGCCTTAGCCGTTTATTTTAAAGTCGAGGAGCTTATCAGGGAAATACGAGAAGTTTGGACATCACAGGTGACAGAGAGAAAGGTCTGCAAATGGCCCTTCCATCCAAGTGGGGACCCGGCCTCGATCTCCCGAAATCATGCACCCAGTGGGGAAGCCCGGCAAGGCCCGTCTGTGTAGATTCCTCTCGGCCTCTCTAAGCACGCACTTCTCACTTTGGTGGAAGGGGCAGGGCCCTCTCTGGGACGGGGGAATCTGACAGACAAAGAGACAGACGTAGAAAAAGAGAGATCGACAGACAGAGACAGAGAGAAACGGACAGAAAGAGCGAGAGAGCGAGAGAGCGAGAGCGAGAGCGAGAGAGAGAGAGAAACAGACTAGACAGGGAGGGGGAGAGAGGGAGAGAGACAGACAGAGACAGACAGACAGGCAAAAAAGAGAGTAAGACAGAAGACAGACACAGTGAGTGAGAGACACAGGTAGAGAGAGAGAGAGAGAGAGAGAGAGAGAGAGAGAGACAGAGAGACAGAGAGAAAGAGAGGGACAGGCAGACAGATAAAGAGAGTGACAGAGAAAGACATAGACGGACAGTGAGAGACAGAGAGAAAGAGACAGAGAGAGAGAGAGAGAGAGAGAGAGAGAGAGAGAGAGAGAGGCAGACAGACAGACAGGCAAAGAAAGAGAGTAAGACAGAAGACAGACACAGTGAGAGAGACAGGAAAGACAGAAACGGACAGAGAGAGACAGAGAGGAACAGACAGAAAGAGAGAGGGTCCTAGCCCAATAGCGATACAGTGCCATTTCTTTCATTTCCTCTTTCTTTCCTTCTTTCTTTCTTTCTTTCTTTCTTTCTTTCTTTCTTTCTTTCTTCTTTTTTTATTTTTTTATTTTTTTGAGACGGAGTCTTGCTCTGTCACCCAGGCTGGAGTGCAGTGGCGCGATCGCAGCTCCCTGCAACCTCCGCCTCCCGGGTTCACACCATTCTCCGGCCTCAACCTCCCGAGTAGCTGGGACTACAGGCGCCGGCCACTACACCCAGATAATTCGTTTGTTTTTTTTGGAGAGACGGGGTTTCACCATGTTAGCCAGGATGGTCTCGATCTCCTGACCTGGCGATCCGCCCGCCTCAGCCTCCCAAAGTACTAGGATGACAGACGTGAGCCACTGCGTTCAGTCTACAGTGCCGTATCTCAGAAATCACTCACAGGAACAGACACTTACAGGTCATGTGTAGAGTTTCTTTTTTTGTTTTGTTTTGTTTTGTTTTGTTTTGTTCCGTTTTGTTTTGTTTTGCACGAGGAGGTGGCGGGATGGAGTTTCGCTCTTGCGTCCCAGGATGGAGTGAAATGGCAGAGGGGACTCAGGGAGTCAACCTATGGCAGAGATGGCACGTCATTCAGAGCGTAACGTCCACAGCGAAAGGTGGTAGGGCCGGCACTTTTAAAGGCTGAAATCCCGGCGGCTCAGGCCTGTCGTCCTCGCACTTTGGGAGGCCCAGGAGAACGGATCACTTGAGGTCAGGAGTTCGAGACCAGTGCGGCCAACATGGAGAAACCCCGTCTCTACTCAAAATACAAAAATTAGCCGGATGTGGTGGTGTGCGCCTGTAATCCCAGCCACTGAAGAAGAATCACTGGAATCCGGGAGGCAGAGGTTGCAGTGAGCCGAGGGAGTGCCACTGCACCCCCGCCTGGGTGACAGACTGAGAGAGACTCAGTCCCTCCCTACCAAAAAAGAAAGAAAGAAAGAAAGAAAGAAAGAAAGAAAGAAAGAAAGAAAGAAAGAAAAAAAAAAAAAAAAAAGAAAAAAGAAAAAAAAAACACAGGGACCGCCACCGGGCGCAGTGGCTCACACATGTAATCCCAGCACTTTGGGAGGCCGAGGTGGGCGGATCACCTGAGGTCAGGAGTTCAAGAGCAGCCTGGCCCACATGGTGAAACTCCGTCTCTACTAACATAGAAACATCTTCGGAGCATGATGGTGGGTGCCTGTAATCCCAGCTGCTCAGGAGGCTGAGACGGGAGAATCGCTTGAACCTGGGAGACGGTGGTTGCAGTGAGCCGAATCGCACCACCGCACTCCAGGCTGGGTGGCTGAGTGAGACTCTGTCTTAAAACAACAACAACAACAGCAGCAAAAAAAAAATAGCAAACGCACAAAAAAAGAACAGGCCAAAATACTCCATTGTCACTGAACGTTCCGCCACCAGACCGGAAACCCCCTGACTCAGGTCAAGGAGGTGGTGTTTCCTTCTCTCTGTCTCTGTCTCTGTCTCTCTCTCTCTCTCTCTCTCTCTCTCTCTCTCTCTCTCTCTCCCTCCCCCCCCCCAACTTTTATGTCTTGTTCAAGCAGACATGTGCAAGATTGTTACACAAGTAAACTTCTGACTGGGGGGTTCAGTGTGCAGATGATTTCATCACCCGGATAACTCAGCGCAGTACCCGACAGTTTTCGTGGTTTGGTTTTTTGTTTTGTTTTGTTTTGTTTTGTTTTTCCCTGAAGATGTCTCTCCTTCCACACCTCCTCCCTCAAGTAGGCTCCCGCCTCCCTGGTCCCCCTCGTTCTGCCCACGAGTTCTCATTATTTAGTTCCCAGTTATAGATGAGAACACGCGGTCTTTAGCTGATCGTTGCTTTCATCTTCGGCGGTGGCGGTGAAAGAGGCATGACACGAAATCGACCCTTAGGACGCTCCCCTCCGTCCACACCCCACACCCCCTCCCCACACACACCCTCATTCCTGCCCCCCCTCCTCAAACCCAAGACAGGAAGAAAGGCAGATATTAAAGTCAGAGGTCAGCCTCCAAGACGGTGGAGGCAAGGGATCTGAAAGGGTGAGCAAGCGATAGGGGTCGGGGGATGTCGTGGCCGAGCTAGCAAAAATAGGGGACCGACTTTCCAGCCCCAGCACACCCCCAATCCTCAACCGCAGCTAGCCTCTGGGTGGGGTTGCGCCTGTAAAAGCTTCTGAATGGAGAGAAGCCCAAGGCTATGGAAGGCATCAGCTCCAAGTCCGGGAAGGGAACAGGGCTTTGTGCATTGGAATGGGGCTTTAGAAGGCGGTGCTGCGGTTTCCAAAGCGACACGCCTCGCCTCGCCTCGCCTCGCCTCGCCCCGCCCCGCCTCGCCCAGAGCGAAACTCCGTCTCAAAAAAATAATAATAATTTTAAGATAATAATAATACTAAAAAATAAATAAATAAATAAATAAATAAATAAGAAATAAATAGTTAGTACAGCGGTCGTGGTCGTGAATCATTCCCCGGAGTCCAGGCGCAGTGGCTCACGCCCGTCACGCGAGCACTTTGGGACGCCGGGGCAGAAGGGTTGCAACAACATGATGAGACCCTGTCTGTGCAAAAACAGTTGAAAAGGAAGGCCGGGCGCGGCGGCTGACGCCTGCCGTCCCAGCACTTTGGGAGGCCGGGGAGGGAGAATCACCTGAGGTCGGGAGTTGGAGACCAGCCTGACCAACATGGAGAAGCCCCGTCTCTAGTAAAAATACAAAATCAACCAGACGTGGTGGTGCATACCTGCAACCCGAGCTACTACTCGGGAGGCAGACTCAGGAGAATCTCTTGAACCCGGGAGGCAGAAGTTGCGGTGAGCCGAGATCCGCGCCATTGCACTCCAGTCTGGGCAACAAGAGCGAAACTCTGTCTCGGGAAAAAGAAAAATAAAACAATAAAAATTGAAAATCATCTGGGCACAGTGGCGCATGCCCCGTGGTCCCAGGCACTACACTCTGGAGGCTGAGGTGGAAGGATCGCTTGAGTCCAGGAGCGTCCACACTGCAGTGAGTTTGGTTTTGATGGCACCACTGCCAGGGTGACAGAGTGAGACGCCGTCTGTAAATCAGTCAAGCAATCAATCAGATCACTGCAAGGAGCTCTCTATGTCTTACTTTCAATAGGTGTCTCTTCAGGCCAAGCAGGCATGGTGCCTCACGCCAGTAATCCCAGCACTTTGGGAGGCCGAGGTGGGATGAAAGAAGGAAGGAAGGAAGGAAGGAAGGAAGGAAGGAAGGAAGGAAGGAAGGAAGGAAGGACAGACAGAACAAAAAGTTTTACAACCCTTTTTTTCATAGTGTCAGGAATTTACAGATAATACAAGTAGTTTAGGTCAGGGGCCGATGTTATTAGTATTACTTTTTTTTTTTTTTTTTTAACTCCTACGGCCTGGTGGTGGTGCCAAGGTTGTCTGGCTATTTATCTGACTTTTGTTTGTTTCTAACGTTTTGCTTTCTCTCTTTCCTCCTGTCTTGTGAACTAGGCAAGGTGGGGGGAGGAGGGCAGCAGGAGCAGTAGAGGTCTCCTTCCTCATCCCCCACTTTGAGAATTTTCACTAATTAGTGGGCGGGTTCCCTTTCATTTTTACTTTTTGGGTCTTTTAGCGAGACAGAGTGATAGCGTTTTATGTAATACACTTGTGTGGAAGTTTTCTGACGAGCCATGGTAGCTACAAAACCTTTTATCATTGGAAGGAGCAAGTGTAATACACAGGGGCGCAGCAAGCAAGTAAGTTTCTTTTTTTTTTTTTTTTTTGAGACCGAGTCTCGCTCTGTCACCCAGGCTGGAGTGCTGTGGCCGGATCTCAGCTCACTGCAAGCTCCGCCTCCCGGGTTCACGCCATTCTCCTGCCTCAGCCTCCTGAGTAGCTGGGACTACAGGCGCCCGCCACCTCACCCGGCTAGTTTTTTTGTATTTTTTAGTAGAGACAGGGTTTCACCGTGTTAGCCAGGATGGTCTCGATCTCCTGACCTCGTGATCCGCCCGTCTCGGCCTCCCAAAGTGCTGGGATGACAGGCTTGAGCCACCGCGCCCGGCCAGCAAGTTTCTATTACAAGTAATACACTTACAGTGAGGGTTTTACATTTTCTACAGCTGGAAACTCTTTTCTAAATGAAGACCTAGGATCAAACCTGTGTTAAACCTGAACAGGCACATGTACTAACTTTGTCATGTCTTAAGCAGGTTAGTTTTTAACTGGGCCTTAAAACCTTTTTTTAGCAAGTAAAACAGTATTTTTTAATCAGAGAAGTTTTTACGAGCCCGACGCTTGAACTTGCGGCGTCTGTTTGGGGAAAGAGTTGGTTAAAGTCATGTTATCTTGAGGCATTAACCCTTCTGCTTCTCCAGGCCATTGGTCTCTTACGTTAGCCCTTCTATCAACATAACATGAAGAAACATCTAGGCTGCCAGCAATGTTTTCAGCCTACTGAGGAAATAGGTTTTTTTCTGTTTTTTTATTTTTATTTTTTAAATTTTTGGCTAAAGGAGGAGGTTCTGGTAACTTCTGGTTTATATGTTTAAAGAATGACTGAAAGACCTTGCGATCGTTGCTGGGCTGGACGGGTCTGGGTTTCCTAAGCAGTACGTGTACAGTGGGGACACCTTACATAGGTGTTTCTTCTAGCATGGTTATGGGTGGGGGGTGGGGTGGGGTGGTAACAACAACAAAGCAATGTATAGCATATTCATATCCAGCAAGGACGAAAGAGGTCCTCACCTGGGAAAAAGGTTGAATACAGCGACAGAACAATAGGAAAACAGTTAGTATTCTAGGAAAACTATCTGTCTTAAGATTTTTAACTACATTGACTTGCTTGATGAGTCCTCAAGCTTCGGCCGTGCATAGACTAGTCAGCTGCCGGTGTGTGACTAGAGCAGGGCTTGTGGTCCTCAGCAGCAGCTTGGAGCTTGGTCTCGTCTCAGGATCAGCCGGGCTGGATGATCTGCGCCCTGTTAGCCGGTCCACTTGTCCTGAGCTGTCGGTGTTAGCTGACTGTGGTGGATCCAAGACGCAACACCTGCAACTTTAACAGCAGTGGGAGTGGACAAGGTTACAGTATAGGGCTCATCCTATATGGGTTGTAGAAAAATTAGGTTTTACTTTAAACAGAGTCCCTAGATTTAAATGGGTGTCAGGCTTATAGGCATTATTTTTCTTTATTTAATTATGAACACTTCGTATGGCTATTTTGAAAGGCTGCATTTGCCTTTTAAAGGTTAATTTCTTTAGTTTCCGGAGGTCACCTTTTATTTGACCTACGATTTGCGGGTGGCCAACTGAACACAATCTTACAGGGCAGATACCTAGTTTGTTTGGTAGGGGTGCACCTGACTCGGAGGAGGACCGTAGGCAAAAACCTGATTTTATCTTAAGTGAATTTCCTGGCATATATCTATATATCTATCTATATCTATATCTATATCTGTATCTGTGTGTGTGTGTGTGTGTGTGTGTGTGTGTGTGTGTGTGTGTGTGTATATATATACATCTATCTATCTATCTATCTATCTATCTATCTATCTATATCTATATGGCAACCCTTTTTTTTTCGTTTTGTTTTTTGGTCGCCAGTAGCTGCTCGCTCGAGTGTCCAGTTCATGCGTTCCACCTTTTGTTGAACTTTGTGGCCGATAGGCTGCGTGTAACCTCTGTTGTATTGTTAACAGTCTTGTTAAATCTTGCACTATTCCAGCTACAGCTACAAATGCTGGCCTATTGTCTGACTTTAAAATCAGAGGTAGTCTTAAACCTGGGGATAATGTCTTTTAACAGTACTTTAGTCACTTCTTGTACTTTTTCTGTCCTGGTGGGGAAAACTGTAACTTACCCTGAAAAGGTGCAAACAAGCACTAGCCTCCAGCAGGGGGCAGTCCTGTAAAGTCTATAAGCAAGTTTTCACAAGGTATGGCTCTTTTTCCTGTTTCAGTTTCTTAGAGGAGGAGTTCCCCCCTCCCCCCATCCCCACCCCCACTCCGCCCCTTTGTCACTGTATCTAGTGGCTGAGCCTTCAGTGAGAAATTGGAATCCAGATACGGCAGAGTCTTGCTGTTTGTAACTTCTAATGTGACCATGGGCTCCTGGGAGCCTAATGAGAAGGTGCCTAGTCTGCCCTAGTCTTTACATTCTTCAGCTCCCGTCAGCCTGATCAGATGAGTGTCTGGTTCCTCCAAGGTGCAGCAGCCCTTGGCCGATGGCCTCTTTGTCTTGCGGCCTTGGCCATTTCCTGTATTGCCTTCTGAACATTTACCCTTCTAGAGTCTTTTTTTTTTTTTTCCATCTCGCACATTAATCTCTCTCTAGCCTTGTCCGGCTCTGGAATCCTTGCCTAACTTGACTTCGGTCATGTCTACATCCACGTCCGCGGCCTCTCACAATGCTGCTTCCCCCCCCCGCGTTCTCACGCTCCTACGGCCAGCTGGTGGGGCCCGAGAAACGGCACGGGCCCTGCCCCCGCCCACGCACTGCTGTCTGTCTCTCCTGTTTTCTTTTGATTCTCTATCTTTACACTTGCTTTTAGTCTTTCTTTTTCTTTTGCTCTTTTCCCTCTTTTCTAGAGTTTAACAGGCTCTTTTCTTTATACACTTGGAGGGTGAAACAGGCATACCGAGAGTCAGCGTAAATGTTTACAGTCTTACCCTCACCGAGTTCTAAGGCCCGGATTAAAGCAATGAGCCCAGCTTAACGACAGCGTCCAGGGTTACCACCGCATATTCTGCACATCTCTCCCCTCGTGGGTTGGTGAAGCTGTTCCCGTCCACGCATAGCTCCTAGTGTACTGATGCCCAAGGCTGGTCCCGGAGGTCAGATCTGCTAGAGTACACTGGAGTCCAACACCTCTACACAGTCATGCTCGACAGGGCTCTAGCTGTCGGGAGCAAGGCGGTGGGTTCAGGGTGTTCCCAGTTTAGTAGCTCAATGGTTGAAAAGGGCTGATAGATGAAAGTCTGTTGCCCACCCCCCTCCCCCCGGGATGTGGGCCTGGTCATTATAATAGACAGGTCCTCGTATCTCCCTGAGAGGCATTTACAGAGCTCGAGTAAGACCAGATCTGAGATGGCCCACTTGACTATCTCGACTTCTTTCCTTGGCCTCTGGAGGCTCCGATCCTTCCCTTCGAGGTGAGACCTGGGGCGTGTCAGCTCCTGAATCTCATTTCTGAGGGGGTTGTTGGCCTCGGTGAAGCGGGGTAGGCTGGGAAACATGGAGAAAGAATCTGTGTTATCTCTCGTGGCTCCCGTAAAAACTGGCTTCTCTTGCCGTTTCCTGGGACTCCCTTTTTAAAAAAACTCTGTGTCTGCCGGCGAAGCCGCTCTTACTTTTACTTTTGGCTATTTTGCACAAAGTTGTTAAACAGGGCTAAATTAACGCTGGCTTTGTCTATAATCTATTTCGCCGTGAGTCCATATAAAGGAATTTGATCTAGGTACACAGGCTGTCCTCCGACCCCGTCACCACCTGAACTACACGGCCAATTGTTCTCTGCCTGTAGTTCCTTCCGTGGGCCATCCAACAGCAGAAGAGGGCAATTCTAATTCACCCAGAGTTCGTGACCTCTAGGGGGTTAACTGAACTCTATAATCTCCTGCAAAACCTTTTGTAAGGTTCTGTAACATGC
>NC_133415.1:39947500-39957500 GCF_049350105.2 Macaca mulatta | reverse complement strand
TCCGGCGCAGTCGACCGCCACCAGGACGCACGCGGGGGTCTCACCGCCAGCAGCCTCCGAGCACGAAGGCGGCCCCGCGTGGCACCTGGAGCGGCCGACCAGGCCTTCAGCGATCCCTGCGGCTCCCCCACCGCCACGCCCAGTCGCACGCGGCCAGAGCCCCCGGAGCCCGCTTCCCCCCAACACGCACCGCAAGGCCGACCCAAACCCTCCGGGCGCCCACCGGGCCGCCACCGACCTGGCCCCGAAGGCGCGCGCCGTGGGGGTACGCGGACACCGGGCCAACCAGCGTGGCCGGCGGCGGCGACGCCCCCAGAAGGCGGAGCCGGGTTCGGGCCCAGACGGGGCGGCCAACAGCATAAAAGCCGGTGAGCCGCTCGGGGAAGAGAGGATCGGCAGGCGGCGGACAGGGAAAAGGAGCACAAGGCAGGCAAGGAGCCAGGGGGCCACGGAGACGAGGGCACGGGGAACCCGCAGGGGGCTAACTCGGGCAAGCAACCCTCAGGCGCGGCCGGGCCACCAGGAAAACACGGCCACGGGATCCCACCGCCACAGACACGAGGGCGGTCCCGCAGCGCCCCGCCTGGGACGCCGAACGGCCCTTGGGCAGCCCACCGAGCAACCCCCTCACGAGCCCCGGGTCCCGCCACCGGCGGCCCCAAAGCAACCTCAGCCACAAGCCCAACACCAGGGGCCACATGTCGCCCGTCTCTCGTCCGTCCCGGACCCGGTCCCGCTCCGGGAGACCGGCGCGCCGCCCCGTGGGGACGGCTCGCTCCCCAAGGACCAGGCGGCCCCACACCCCGCGCCACGCGAACGCGGTCATCGGCAGCGGTCGCGGCTCGGCACGGGAGCGGGCGGAGAGCCGGCTCACAGCGGAGAGCGGCGTCGCGCGCCAGACGGAGTGCCACGCGCACCCGCCGCTCGCAGCAGCCTTCCCATCCGCTAGGACGTCGGGCCCGGCCCAGCGGGATCCTCCCCCAACTCGGAAGGGGGAGGCGCGGGCCACAGTAGACGACGAGCCGCGCGCTCGGCCCCCGCCGCGGGGTCCGGCGGAACCCTCACTGTCCCCCCACCTCATCCCATCGAGGCGGGGGCAGCGGAGGAGGAGGGTTCTCTGCAGGCGAGTCGCTACGGCAGCGCTACCACAACACAGAGAGAGGCGGCGAGCCGGGGGATCCGGTACCCCAAGGCACACCTCTCGGATCGCTAGAGAAGGCTTTCTCACCGAGGGTGGGTCACGCTCCCCACCCGCCAGTCGCCCCTCGTCGGGCCCGCAGAGGCGCTCAGGGACGCCTGGGGAAGGGAGGGGGCCTGCGGCGCGAGAAGAAACCTGCGGCAACCTGGAGCGTTTGCGGTCAGGGCAGGGGCCCGGCCGGCGCGCGTGCGCACAGCCCCCAAGGCCCCCCGCCGTCCACCCACCTCCTTTCTGTGAGGCAAGGCGCCTCCAGTTAACCCACACACGACCGATCGGAGGCAGAACGGCAGCCCCTCGGCGGCCGGCCGGCGCACGCGTGGCCGGCCCGAGCCCACCGCCACCGCTCACACGGCCCGCGCTCCCCCGCCAGAGGGGAGCACGGGACGTGCGCTCGCCAGACCAGGCGGCGCCCTTCCCCGC
The DNA here is from genome assembly GCF_049350105.2 of Macaca mulatta. Classification (NCBI taxonomy): domain Eukaryota; kingdom Metazoa; phylum Chordata; class Mammalia; order Primates; family Cercopithecidae; genus Macaca; species Macaca mulatta. The sequence continues at coordinate 39,955,882 of NC_133415.1, read as the reverse complement.
GTGGGAGGGGCGCGTCTCACTCAACCGCCTCGACCCGCACAGCCAACGAGCTCCCTCAGGACCCACGCGCGGACACCATGGCGGCGACCGGAGGAGGGGGCGCTGGGGGCGGGAGCGACACACCACCGCTCGGCCTCGGGCACCTGAGAGACAGCCCGGGGCGCTCCAGGAGCACCGCAAAGGCCCAGGCGGAGCCAGCGCTCGTGCAATACCCGAGAGGGCAGCACGGCGGGCCAGCGGGACAGCACCCCCACCGCCGCGGAGGGGGGCGGCCCACGAGGCGACGACCACAAGAGGCGAAAGCGAGGAGTGCCTGCTGCGTCAGAGGACCCCCGCTGACCCACGCCGGACGCCACGAGGCAGACGGCGGGGTCGGGACAGCGAGGTCGGGCCGGGTTCCGCACCCCAGTGCCTCCCAACGCACCGCCCGCAGGCGGGGATGGGAGACGGGGGAAACCCCGCGGGCGGGACGAGAAGAACGGGTCTCATTCACCACGAATGCCCGCCCCTCGCCCGTCGCGGCTCGGTCCCGGCCCGGGAGAGCGTGACATCACCACATCGATCAGGGAAAGCATCCCCGGAGCAGGGTCGGCCAGCCAGCCACAGCCTCCCCAGAGGCCAGCGAGCAGATCAGCCTGGCCATCCCCAGCTCCAGGACAGGGGCGGCAGACAACCCGGCAGAGACGAGGAATGCCTGACACGCACGGCACGGAGCCAGCGGGAGTGGGGTTGTCTCGGCCGCCCCAGGTGCCCGCAGCGGGGAGCGCACGGTGGCAGGGTAAGCCCGCGCCACCTTCCCCGCCGCCCCCAGGTGGGTCAGAGACCCGGACCCAAGGCGGCACCGGGAGCTGGGACGCTCGGATGCATGAGAGACCGGGCACACGGGCCCCAGCAGGCGGCTCAAGCACGAGCAGGGCCGGCTAGCCGGGTCACCGGGAGGCCGAAGACCCGCGACGCATCCAAGAGACCCAACCTCTCCAGCGACAGGTCGCCAGAGGACAGCGTGTCAGCAATAACCCGGTGGCCCAAAATGCCGGCTCGGAGTGAAACATATACCTCCCCAGGAGACAGGAGGTCGAGTCACCGACCACGCCGCCGGCCCAGGGAACCCGCGACACGGGCATCTGTCCCCAAAATCGCCACCATCGCAGCCAGACACGGAGCACCCAGGGCCCTCTGGTCGACCCCAGGACACACGCCGGAGCAGCGCCGGGCCAGGGACGTCCTCCCGGCCACCCGTGCCACGCAGGGGCCGGCCCGAGTCTCCAGAGCGAGACTCGGAAGCGTTTCCGGCCGTCCCCTCGTACGACCGGGACACACGAGGGACCGAAGGCCGGCCAGGTGTGACCTCTCGGGCCGCACGCGCGCTCAGGGAGCGCTCTCCGACTCCCCACGGGGACTTGCAAACAACAGGTCACGGCAGAGGGACCGCTCCCCGGCACCCGGGGGACGAGGCAGGACGGTCCCCGGCTCCCCACGGGGACTTGCAGAAAAAATTCGGCCGCTGCCTCAGACGGCCAGGATGCGCGCGGGCCCGCGACCGGGCCGGGAAGGGTGTCCCCAGCCTCCCACCCCAAGCCCGGTGGGTCCCCGCGGGTCGCGGGTCAGGCCTCGGGAGCCGCGGCGTGCTGGTCGACCAACCCCGGCAGCCCCACACCCGGCTCTGGCCCGAAAGCGCAGCGACAACCTCTCCCCACATAAGCCTGCACGCCTGAGCTCTGACTCACAAGTGACGCGCCAGAGCTCTGGCGCGACCGGGACAGCCCGGCTGACGACCGCGGTCTTTCCGGAGCTCTGCCTAGCTCACAGCGGGGACGGTCCCCTCCCTCGGCAGCTGCCACCGCAGCTCCGGAAGCCAAGGGAACGATATAAAAGCGGCCGCCAGATGGAGTCCGACAACCGTCGCGAACGTCACCAAGACAGATCCGGATGGCAGGCCGGCCCGCGGACCGCAAAACCGAAACCGTGAGTCGAGAGACGCTATCCCGAGGCCGAAAACGCAGCCCCTGTACCCCAACCCCACAGAAACGGTCCCCAAACCCTGTCTCTGCATGGACCGCGACACAGTCAGAAGACAACCCACGGCGTGTGGATGTTCGGAGAGGCATCTCGGTGGGAGAAACAACAAGCAAGGACTCGGTCGCGGGTCGTTGAGGACACAGGGAGACACAGAATGCGTAGGCTCTTCCTGAATCCAGACAGAGAAGGAGGGAGGGAGGGAGGGAGGGAGGGAGGGAGGGAGGGAGGAAAGGCAGGCAGGCAGGCAGGCAGGCAAACATAAAGAAGGAAACAGAGAAAGAAAGAAAGGAAGGAAAACCTAAAGGAGAGAAAGAAAGAAAAGAGAAGAAAAGAGAAGACAAATATTAATATAAGTATTTCCATTTGTATATAGGTATAACATATAAAACTACATTAAAATAGAAAAAAATTTATATGCATACACATGAATGAACAGATAAAAATGAATAAACAAAAAATAAGATAACATAACATAAGCAAATAGGCCAGGCGCGGTGGCTGACGCCTGTGATCCCAGCACTTTCAGAGGCTGGGGGAGAGAGAGAGAAAAAAAATGAAAGAAAGAAAGAAAGAAAGAAAGAAAGAAAGAAAGAAAGAAAGAAAGAAAGAAAGAAAGAGAGAGAGAGAGAGAGAGAGAGAAAGAAAGAAAGAAAGAAAGAAAGAAAGGAAGAAAGAAAGAAAGAGAGAGAGAAAGAAAGACAGAAAGAAAGAAAGAAGAAAGAGAGAGAGAGAGGGAGAAAGACAGCGAGAAAGAAAGACGAGAGAAGAAAGAAAAAAAAAGAAAGAGGAAAGACAGGAAGAAAGACAAAGCAAGAAAGCAAGAAAACAAGACAGCAAGAAAGCACGACAGAAAGAGAGAAAGAGACAGAAAGAAAAAGCAAGAAAGCAGCAGAGAGAGAGAGAGAGAGAGAGAGAGAGAGAGAGAGAGAGGCGCGAGGCGAGGCGAGGCGAGGCGAGGCGAATCTACCTGCTTTCACTACATGTGGGGAGAATCAGGAAAGCCCCCACTAACAACAAGGCCTGAAGTGGAGCTGCCATCTGTGAAATCCGAGCAGAAGAGTCCACACGGGTTAAAGACACGAAGAAAGACAGGGAAACAACTGCTCAAAGAGAAGAACAATCTGGCCCAGCCAGGGTCTGTCTCCTGAAGTTGTGTGGGCAACGAGGGAGTGGGACGGAGGGAGGGAGTGGGACGGAGGGAGGGAGGGCCTCCGAGGCTCGTGTCAAACAATAAATGATAATAAAATAAAAGGAAGTTAAAAAAAAAAATTGCGCATCATTCGTAGCATCACTGACGCCTCGAAAGGCGAGAGGCATGTGTTTATGTCACTGTGGGACTGTTTTCTTTTTTCTTTTCTCTTTTTCTTCCCTCTCTTCCCGGAAACTCACTTTTTAATTATTTCATTTTCCTTTTCTTTTTTTTTTTTTAATTTTTAATTTTACTTTCATTTTTACTTTTATTTTTAATTGCTTGAGAGGTTGTCTCCCTCTCTCGCCCAGGCTGGTGTACAGTGGCGCGATCTCGGCTCACTGCAACCTCCGCCTCCCAGGTTCAAGTGATTCTCCTGCCTCAGCTCGGCCTCCCGAGTAGCTGAGATTACAGAGGCGCACGACCATGCCCGGCTAATTTTTGGTATTTTGACTAGAGACGGACGGGGTTTCACCATACTGGCCCTGCTCGTCTGACCACCTCGTGATCCAGCGATCCACCACCCTCGGCGTCCCAAAGTGCTGGGATGACAGGCTTGAGCCACCGCGCCGGGCCTAGTTATTCCTTTTATTTTATTTCTAATTTTTAATTGTACGTATGCACGTATGCATGTATGTATGTATGTATGTATGTATGTATGTATGCATGCATGCATGTATCTATCCTTTTCTTTTTTTTTGAGACGGACAGAGAGAGACAGTGAGAAACAGAGAGAGAGAGAGAGAGACAGACAGACAGACAGAGAGAGAGAGAGAGAAACAGACGGGGGGGGAGAGAGAGAGAGAGAGAGAGAGAGAGAGAGAGAGAGACCAACAGACAGAAGGACAGGCAGAGAAAGAGAGTAAGACAGAAGACAGACACAGGGAGAGAGACAAGCGGGGGGGGGGGGAGAGAGAGAGAGAGAGAGAGAGAGAGAGAGAGCTCCCAGACATCACGAAGCCGTTTCAATGACATATTCTCTCTGGTCTTTGTCTGGGGATATTCAGTTTTTCAACGTAGGCCTCAAGGGCTCCCAGATGTCCCTTTCGAATCTCTACAAAGAGAGTGTCTCCAACCTGCCTAATCAAAACAAAGGTGTAACCCTTTAGGATGAGTCCACACATCGCAAAGCAGTTTCTCAAATACATTCTTTCTAATTTTCATCTGGGAATATTAGGTGATTCACCATAGGCCTAAAGGGACTCCCAAAAATCCATTCAGAGAGACTGCCCAAAAAAAGTGTTTCTAACCTGATGAATCCAAAGAATGGTGTATCGCTAAGAGATCAATCTACGCATCACAAATCAATGTGACAGATAGCCTCTCTCTGGTTTTAATCTGTGGATAGTCTGCTTTCCAACGTAGGCCTCAATGGGTTTCCAAATGTCCCCTCACAGATTCTACGGAAAGCGTGTTTCCAACCTCCTGGTTCAAAAGAATTATCCGTTCGAGGTGAATCCACACGTCAAAAAGCAGTTTCACCAGCAGCAGTTTTTCTCCTTTTCCTCTGGGGATGTTCACTTTCACCAGGAGCCACAAAGGGCTCCCAAATGTCCCTTCGAAGATTCTGCAAAGAACTGCTTCCAATCGGCCGCGTGCAGCGGCTCACGCCTGTCATCCCAGCATTTTGGGAGGCAGAGGCGGGTGGATCACCTGAGGTCAGGAGTTCGAGACCAGCCTGGCCAAAACGGTGAAACCCCATCTCTACCAAGAACACAAAAAATTTGCCGGGCTTGGTAGCGGGTGCCTGTGATCCCAACTACTTGGGAGGCTGAGGCAGGAGAATCCCTTCAACTGGAAGGCAGAGGTTGCAGTGAGCCGAGATGGTGTCACTGCACTCCAGCCTGGGGGACAGAGTGAGAGTCTGTCTTAAAAAAAATAAAAACATTAAGAAAAAAATACTACTACTACAACAACAACAACAACAACAACAACAACAACAACAACAACAAAATGCTTCCAATCTGCTGAATCAACAGAAAGGTTTAACTCAGTAAGAGGAATCTACACATCGCTAAAAAGCAGTTTTACAGATAGCTTCTTGTTAGTTTTTATCTACAGTTTCCTGGTTTTCACCCTAGGCCTCGAATAGCTCCCAAATGTCCTTTTGCAGATTCTACAAAAGGGCCGCTTCCAACCTGGTATATCAAAAGAAAGGTTTCACTCTGTGAGATGAATCCACACACGACAAAGCAGTTTCAGAGACAGCTTCTTTCTAGTTTTTATTTGGGGATATTCGGTTTTTCACACTAGGCCTCAGTGGGCTCCCAAAGGTATACTCGCGGATTCTACAGAAAGAGTGCTTCAAACCTCCTCAATCAAAAATTAGTTGTAATTCGGTGCCATGAATCCACACATCACAAAGCGGTATCATAGAGAGCTTCTTTCTATTTCTCTGGTGGGGATACTCGGTTTTTCACAACAGGCCCCAGTGGGCTCCCAAATGTCCATTCTGCTTCCAAACTGCTGAATCCAAAGGCAGTTTTAACTCGGTATGATGAATCCACACGTCACAAAGCTGTTTCATGAAGACCTTCTCTCTCGTTTTTATCTGAAAACATAAGATTTTTTCACCATACGACACAAGGGTCTCCGAAATGTACACAGACAGATTCAACAAAAAAACCCTTCCAACCTGCTGAGTAAAAAGAAAGGTTTAACTCTGCGAGACGAATACACACACGACAAAGCAGCTTCACAGAGAATGGTGTTTTTTGTTTGTTTGTTTGCTTGCTTGCTTGCTTGCTTGCTTGCTTTTTGGTTTGTTTTCTTGGTTTTTTTTTTTTTTTTTTTTTTTTTTTTGGAGACGCACTTTCGCTCTTGTTGCTCAGACTGGAGCGCAATGGCGCCATCTCGCCTCACTGCGACCTCCGCCTCCCAGGTTCAAGCAATTCTCCTGCCTCCGTTTCCCTTCCCGAGTAGCTGGGATTACAGGCATGTGCCACCACGCCCGGCTAATTTTGTATTTTCAGTAGAGACGGGGTTTCTCCATGTGGGTCAGTCTGGTCTCGAACTGCCGACCTCAGGTGATCTGCCAGCCTCGGCCTCCCAAAGTGCTGGGATGACAGGCGTGAGCCACCGCGCCCGTACAATTGTATTGTATCGTATTGTATTGTATTTACATTGATTGATTGATTGATTGATGCTGCCTGATCAAAGGTCACTCAGGCCCAGTCGTCAAAGTGGCGATTTCCTAGGCAACAAGGAAGGGGGGAGCTTGGAGGTGGGGGCGGGGGCGGTGGAGAAGACACAGTTGCCCCAGGCTGTGCGCAGGCGGCCTGAGCTTCCTTCCTCTGTTGAGGCCTCCATTTTCAGAGTAACAGTGGCCGCTAGGTGATGCCCGACGTCTGCCAATGAGACTGTCAGCCCGGAATGAATTGGGATCGCCTGGAGGGGGAGGCGGGAGGGGGAAGGATGGAGGCCCCCACAGCACAGTGGGTCACCGCGCCCTTCCAGGCGATCCCCACAACTAATCGACCAGGGCCCCTGGGGGCACACAGCCTAAGACCCCAGCCATCGGATCATCTGGAACTTCTGTCCGAAGACGAGAGACGAGAGACCGACTGGAAATTCTCTCGGTCAAGGTCCAAACGTAAAAGAATCACTGACACAGACACCAGGACTAACTAAGACAATTTGTAAAAGTTTCCGTGTTTTGGGTGAATCCGCGTATTTCTGGATCACAAAATTACTGATTTTGAACATTGCGGTTTTTCCACTCCTTACGTGTACGGTCCTGTGATAGACAGACCAGGGGACTCCTCAGCTCAGAGTCCATGAGGCCAGAAGCTGACATCCTAAATTTCTATGTAGAATGAATTTCAGCAAGCCAGCCAAACACTCTGCCGTAAAACTGTCCGGAAGACAAGCGGTGGTGTTTCGGGGGCGGATTTGGGGGGGGGGGGGGAGCCGGGTGCGGTACGCTCACGCCTGTCATCCCCGCACTTTGGGAGGCCGAGGGCAGGCGGATCCCTCGAGATGGTGGCCATTGCACTCCAGCGTGGGCAACAAGAGCGAAAACTCCGTCCAAAACAAGAACAACAACAGAAACGTGAAGTGCCGTCTGCTGTTCTTTTTGCTTCCCACCCCGAGAAGAACAGAATACAGCTGTTGTCTCCCTGCCCGCCTGCCTGCCTGCCTGCCTGCCTGCCTGCCTGTCTGCGTGCCTGTCTGTCTGTCTGTCTGTCTGTCTGTCTGTCTGTGACAGGGTCTCGCTCTGTCTTTCGCCCAGACTGGAGTGCAGTGACACCATTGTGGCTCACTGCAGCCTCAACTTCCCCGGGGTTAGGGGATTCTTCTAAGGGATCCTACGGCCTCGGCCTCCCAAAGTGTTGGGGTTACAGGCGTGAGCCATCAGCACCCGGCCTGAGTTCATACATCTGGTCTCACTACGCCTTAACCACACGCCCGTGAAGCACTCAAGTCAAGAGAGAGTCGGCAAGAGACTTTCAGCATTCTCTCCCAAAACCAGTGAGGTGGATGGCGGCCCTGTGTTTCCCAAGCTCCTGTGGTTTTAAGTGGCCACGCGTAGAGGATAGATAGATTTAAAATGTTTCCAGAGAGGCGCAAGCCACAGTCATTCAGGACATCCGAGCGCGAGATGGGGTTTCTGACAGCGACTTAAGGGCCAGGGAGGGCCAGAGTCTGCCGAGGCCCTCGTTCCAGTGGTGGGGCCGATGGAACCCAAGGCTGAGGGAGCCAGCAGTCCGCACAGAGAGAGCTCCAGCCCTAGGCCCCACCGTGCAGACCGACTCAGAAGGAAGAGAGTCCCTCATCCTACATACGTCACATCCCTCCACTGAACTTGGGAGCGGATCCGTTTTCCAAACATGAGGTGACTCTCGGTTCGAAATGGATCACAAGGGGCCGGGCTTTCCAGAGTCGGCATGATAAAGCAGTCATTCTGTGGCACAGAACGAGGTGTGGCTCTTATCTAGACTCCGCAGTGAAAGCCAGTGAAACAGGGCGAAACCCCGTGTCTACTAAAAATTAAAAGAGGAGCCGGGCATGGTGCCGCTTGAAGGCAGGAGAATCGCTGGAACCCGGGAGGCAGAGGTTGCAGTGAGCTGAGATCACACCACTGCACTCCAGCCTGGGGGACAGAGCGAGACCGCATCTCAGAAACAGACAAACACACAAAGCCAATCAAGGTGTTTAACTCAACGTGTCACCCA
>NC_133415.1:39932500-39942500 GCF_049350105.2 Macaca mulatta | reverse complement strand
CGTGAGCCACCGCGTTCAGCCCCTACGGTGCCATTGCTTGGAAATCACTCGTGGGAACACACACTTATGGGTCACGTGTGAAGAATTTTCCTTTGTCTATTTTTTTTCCCCTTTTTTTCGTGTGTGTGTGTGTGTGTGTGTGTGTGTGTGTGTGTGTGTGTGTGCGTGCGTGTGCGCGCGCGGTGGGACGGAGTTTCGCTCTTGCTGCCCAGGCTGGAGTGCAATGGCGCGATCTCGGCTCACTGCAACCTCCGCTTGCCAGGTTCCAGCGATTCTCCTGCGTCTGCCTCCCGAGTAGCTGGGATTACAGGCCTGCGCCCCCATGCCCGGCTAATTTTGTATTTTTAGTAGAGACGGGGTTTCTTCATGTGGGTCAGGCTGGCCTCGAACTCCCGACCTCAGGTGATCCACCCGCCTCGGCCTTCCAAAATGCTGGGATGACGGGCATGAGCCACCGTGCCCGGCCTTAGCCGTTTATTTTAAAGTCGAGGAGCTTATCAGGGAAATACGAGAAGTTTGGACATCACAGGTGACAGAGAGAAAGGTCTGCAAATGGCCCTTCCATCCAAGTGGGGACCCGGCCTCGATCTCCCGAAATCATGCACCCAGTGGGGAAGCCCGGCAAGGCCCGTCTGTGTAGATTCCTCTCGGCCTCTCTAAGCACGCACTTCTCACTTTGGTGGAAGGGGCAGGGCCCTCTCTGGGACGGGGGAATCTGACAGACAAAGAGACAGACGTAGAAAAAGAGAGATCGACAGACAGAGACAGAGAGAAACGGACAGAAAGAGCGAGAGAGCGAGAGAGCGAGAGCGAGAGCGAGAGAGAGAGAGAAACAGACTAGACAGGGAGGGGGAGAGAGGGAGAGAGACAGACAGAGACAGACAGACAGGCAAAAAAGAGAGTAAGACAGAAGACAGACACAGTGAGTGAGAGACACAGGTAGAGAGAGAGAGAGAGAGAGAGAGAGAGAGAGAGAGACAGAGAGACAGAGAGAAAGAGAGGGACAGGCAGACAGATAAAGAGAGTGACAGAGAAAGACATAGACGGACAGTGAGAGACAGAGAGAAAGAGACAGAGAGAGAGAGAGAGAGAGAGAGAGAGAGAGAGAGAGAGAGGCAGACAGACAGACAGGCAAAGAAAGAGAGTAAGACAGAAGACAGACACAGTGAGAGAGACAGGAAAGACAGAAACGGACAGAGAGAGACAGAGAGGAACAGACAGAAAGAGAGAGGGTCCTAGCCCAATAGCGATACAGTGCCATTTCTTTCATTTCCTCTTTCTTTCCTTCTTTCTTTCTTTCTTTCTTTCTTTCTTTCTTTCTTTCTTTCTTCTTTTTTTATTTTTTTATTTTTTTGAGACGGAGTCTTGCTCTGTCACCCAGGCTGGAGTGCAGTGGCGCGATCGCAGCTCCCTGCAACCTCCGCCTCCCGGGTTCACACCATTCTCCGGCCTCAACCTCCCGAGTAGCTGGGACTACAGGCGCCGGCCACTACACCCAGATAATTCGTTTGTTTTTTTTGGAGAGACGGGGTTTCACCATGTTAGCCAGGATGGTCTCGATCTCCTGACCTGGCGATCCGCCCGCCTCAGCCTCCCAAAGTACTAGGATGACAGACGTGAGCCACTGCGTTCAGTCTACAGTGCCGTATCTCAGAAATCACTCACAGGAACAGACACTTACAGGTCATGTGTAGAGTTTCTTTTTTTGTTTTGTTTTGTTTTGTTTTGTTTTGTTCCGTTTTGTTTTGTTTTGCACGAGGAGGTGGCGGGATGGAGTTTCGCTCTTGCGTCCCAGGATGGAGTGAAATGGCAGAGGGGACTCAGGGAGTCAACCTATGGCAGAGATGGCACGTCATTCAGAGCGTAACGTCCACAGCGAAAGGTGGTAGGGCCGGCACTTTTAAAGGCTGAAATCCCGGCGGCTCAGGCCTGTCGTCCTCGCACTTTGGGAGGCCCAGGAGAACGGATCACTTGAGGTCAGGAGTTCGAGACCAGTGCGGCCAACATGGAGAAACCCCGTCTCTACTCAAAATACAAAAATTAGCCGGATGTGGTGGTGTGCGCCTGTAATCCCAGCCACTGAAGAAGAATCACTGGAATCCGGGAGGCAGAGGTTGCAGTGAGCCGAGGGAGTGCCACTGCACCCCCGCCTGGGTGACAGACTGAGAGAGACTCAGTCCCTCCCTACCAAAAAAGAAAGAAAGAAAGAAAGAAAGAAAGAAAGAAAGAAAGAAAGAAAGAAAGAAAAAAAAAAAAAAAAAAGAAAAAAGAAAAAAAAAACACAGGGACCGCCACCGGGCGCAGTGGCTCACACATGTAATCCCAGCACTTTGGGAGGCCGAGGTGGGCGGATCACCTGAGGTCAGGAGTTCAAGAGCAGCCTGGCCCACATGGTGAAACTCCGTCTCTACTAACATAGAAACATCTTCGGAGCATGATGGTGGGTGCCTGTAATCCCAGCTGCTCAGGAGGCTGAGACGGGAGAATCGCTTGAACCTGGGAGACGGTGGTTGCAGTGAGCCGAATCGCACCACCGCACTCCAGGCTGGGTGGCTGAGTGAGACTCTGTCTTAAAACAACAACAACAACAGCAGCAAAAAAAAAATAGCAAACGCACAAAAAAAGAACAGGCCAAAATACTCCATTGTCACTGAACGTTCCGCCACCAGACCGGAAACCCCCTGACTCAGGTCAAGGAGGTGGTGTTTCCTTCTCTCTGTCTCTGTCTCTGTCTCTCTCTCTCTCTCTCTCTCTCTCTCTCTCTCTCTCTCTCTCCCTCCCCCCCCCCAACTTTTATGTCTTGTTCAAGCAGACATGTGCAAGATTGTTACACAAGTAAACTTCTGACTGGGGGGTTCAGTGTGCAGATGATTTCATCACCCGGATAACTCAGCGCAGTACCCGACAGTTTTCGTGGTTTGGTTTTTTGTTTTGTTTTGTTTTGTTTTGTTTTTCCCTGAAGATGTCTCTCCTTCCACACCTCCTCCCTCAAGTAGGCTCCCGCCTCCCTGGTCCCCCTCGTTCTGCCCACGAGTTCTCATTATTTAGTTCCCAGTTATAGATGAGAACACGCGGTCTTTAGCTGATCGTTGCTTTCATCTTCGGCGGTGGCGGTGAAAGAGGCATGACACGAAATCGACCCTTAGGACGCTCCCCTCCGTCCACACCCCACACCCCCTCCCCACACACACCCTCATTCCTGCCCCCCCTCCTCAAACCCAAGACAGGAAGAAAGGCAGATATTAAAGTCAGAGGTCAGCCTCCAAGACGGTGGAGGCAAGGGATCTGAAAGGGTGAGCAAGCGATAGGGGTCGGGGGATGTCGTGGCCGAGCTAGCAAAAATAGGGGACCGACTTTCCAGCCCCAGCACACCCCCAATCCTCAACCGCAGCTAGCCTCTGGGTGGGGTTGCGCCTGTAAAAGCTTCTGAATGGAGAGAAGCCCAAGGCTATGGAAGGCATCAGCTCCAAGTCCGGGAAGGGAACAGGGCTTTGTGCATTGGAATGGGGCTTTAGAAGGCGGTGCTGCGGTTTCCAAAGCGACACGCCTCGCCTCGCCTCGCCTCGCCTCGCCCCGCCCCGCCTCGCCCAGAGCGAAACTCCGTCTCAAAAAAATAATAATAATTTTAAGATAATAATAATACTAAAAAATAAATAAATAAATAAATAAATAAATAAGAAATAAATAGTTAGTACAGCGGTCGTGGTCGTGAATCATTCCCCGGAGTCCAGGCGCAGTGGCTCACGCCCGTCACGCGAGCACTTTGGGACGCCGGGGCAGAAGGGTTGCAACAACATGATGAGACCCTGTCTGTGCAAAAACAGTTGAAAAGGAAGGCCGGGCGCGGCGGCTGACGCCTGCCGTCCCAGCACTTTGGGAGGCCGGGGAGGGAGAATCACCTGAGGTCGGGAGTTGGAGACCAGCCTGACCAACATGGAGAAGCCCCGTCTCTAGTAAAAATACAAAATCAACCAGACGTGGTGGTGCATACCTGCAACCCGAGCTACTACTCGGGAGGCAGACTCAGGAGAATCTCTTGAACCCGGGAGGCAGAAGTTGCGGTGAGCCGAGATCCGCGCCATTGCACTCCAGTCTGGGCAACAAGAGCGAAACTCTGTCTCGGGAAAAAGAAAAATAAAACAATAAAAATTGAAAATCATCTGGGCACAGTGGCGCATGCCCCGTGGTCCCAGGCACTACACTCTGGAGGCTGAGGTGGAAGGATCGCTTGAGTCCAGGAGCGTCCACACTGCAGTGAGTTTGGTTTTGATGGCACCACTGCCAGGGTGACAGAGTGAGACGCCGTCTGTAAATCAGTCAAGCAATCAATCAGATCACTGCAAGGAGCTCTCTATGTCTTACTTTCAATAGGTGTCTCTTCAGGCCAAGCAGGCATGGTGCCTCACGCCAGTAATCCCAGCACTTTGGGAGGCCGAGGTGGGATGAAAGAAGGAAGGAAGGAAGGAAGGAAGGAAGGAAGGAAGGAAGGAAGGAAGGAAGGAAGGACAGACAGAACAAAAAGTTTTACAACCCTTTTTTTCATAGTGTCAGGAATTTACAGATAATACAAGTAGTTTAGGTCAGGGGCCGATGTTATTAGTATTACTTTTTTTTTTTTTTTTTTAACTCCTACGGCCTGGTGGTGGTGCCAAGGTTGTCTGGCTATTTATCTGACTTTTGTTTGTTTCTAACGTTTTGCTTTCTCTCTTTCCTCCTGTCTTGTGAACTAGGCAAGGTGGGGGGAGGAGGGCAGCAGGAGCAGTAGAGGTCTCCTTCCTCATCCCCCACTTTGAGAATTTTCACTAATTAGTGGGCGGGTTCCCTTTCATTTTTACTTTTTGGGTCTTTTAGCGAGACAGAGTGATAGCGTTTTATGTAATACACTTGTGTGGAAGTTTTCTGACGAGCCATGGTAGCTACAAAACCTTTTATCATTGGAAGGAGCAAGTGTAATACACAGGGGCGCAGCAAGCAAGTAAGTTTCTTTTTTTTTTTTTTTTTTGAGACCGAGTCTCGCTCTGTCACCCAGGCTGGAGTGCTGTGGCCGGATCTCAGCTCACTGCAAGCTCCGCCTCCCGGGTTCACGCCATTCTCCTGCCTCAGCCTCCTGAGTAGCTGGGACTACAGGCGCCCGCCACCTCACCCGGCTAGTTTTTTTGTATTTTTTAGTAGAGACAGGGTTTCACCGTGTTAGCCAGGATGGTCTCGATCTCCTGACCTCGTGATCCGCCCGTCTCGGCCTCCCAAAGTGCTGGGATGACAGGCTTGAGCCACCGCGCCCGGCCAGCAAGTTTCTATTACAAGTAATACACTTACAGTGAGGGTTTTACATTTTCTACAGCTGGAAACTCTTTTCTAAATGAAGACCTAGGATCAAACCTGTGTTAAACCTGAACAGGCACATGTACTAACTTTGTCATGTCTTAAGCAGGTTAGTTTTTAACTGGGCCTTAAAACCTTTTTTTAGCAAGTAAAACAGTATTTTTTAATCAGAGAAGTTTTTACGAGCCCGACGCTTGAACTTGCGGCGTCTGTTTGGGGAAAGAGTTGGTTAAAGTCATGTTATCTTGAGGCATTAACCCTTCTGCTTCTCCAGGCCATTGGTCTCTTACGTTAGCCCTTCTATCAACATAACATGAAGAAACATCTAGGCTGCCAGCAATGTTTTCAGCCTACTGAGGAAATAGGTTTTTTTCTGTTTTTTTATTTTTATTTTTTAAATTTTTGGCTAAAGGAGGAGGTTCTGGTAACTTCTGGTTTATATGTTTAAAGAATGACTGAAAGACCTTGCGATCGTTGCTGGGCTGGACGGGTCTGGGTTTCCTAAGCAGTACGTGTACAGTGGGGACACCTTACATAGGTGTTTCTTCTAGCATGGTTATGGGTGGGGGGTGGGGTGGGGTGGTAACAACAACAAAGCAATGTATAGCATATTCATATCCAGCAAGGACGAAAGAGGTCCTCACCTGGGAAAAAGGTTGAATACAGCGACAGAACAATAGGAAAACAGTTAGTATTCTAGGAAAACTATCTGTCTTAAGATTTTTAACTACATTGACTTGCTTGATGAGTCCTCAAGCTTCGGCCGTGCATAGACTAGTCAGCTGCCGGTGTGTGACTAGAGCAGGGCTTGTGGTCCTCAGCAGCAGCTTGGAGCTTGGTCTCGTCTCAGGATCAGCCGGGCTGGATGATCTGCGCCCTGTTAGCCGGTCCACTTGTCCTGAGCTGTCGGTGTTAGCTGACTGTGGTGGATCCAAGACGCAACACCTGCAACTTTAACAGCAGTGGGAGTGGACAAGGTTACAGTATAGGGCTCATCCTATATGGGTTGTAGAAAAATTAGGTTTTACTTTAAACAGAGTCCCTAGATTTAAATGGGTGTCAGGCTTATAGGCATTATTTTTCTTTATTTAATTATGAACACTTCGTATGGCTATTTTGAAAGGCTGCATTTGCCTTTTAAAGGTTAATTTCTTTAGTTTCCGGAGGTCACCTTTTATTTGACCTACGATTTGCGGGTGGCCAACTGAACACAATCTTACAGGGCAGATACCTAGTTTGTTTGGTAGGGGTGCACCTGACTCGGAGGAGGACCGTAGGCAAAAACCTGATTTTATCTTAAGTGAATTTCCTGGCATATATCTATATATCTATCTATATCTATATCTATATCTGTATCTGTGTGTGTGTGTGTGTGTGTGTGTGTGTGTGTGTGTGTGTGTGTGTATATATATACATCTATCTATCTATCTATCTATCTATCTATCTATCTATATCTATATGGCAACCCTTTTTTTTTCGTTTTGTTTTTTGGTCGCCAGTAGCTGCTCGCTCGAGTGTCCAGTTCATGCGTTCCACCTTTTGTTGAACTTTGTGGCCGATAGGCTGCGTGTAACCTCTGTTGTATTGTTAACAGTCTTGTTAAATCTTGCACTATTCCAGCTACAGCTACAAATGCTGGCCTATTGTCTGACTTTAAAATCAGAGGTAGTCTTAAACCTGGGGATAATGTCTTTTAACAGTACTTTAGTCACTTCTTGTACTTTTTCTGTCCTGGTGGGGAAAACTGTAACTTACCCTGAAAAGGTGCAAACAAGCACTAGCCTCCAGCAGGGGGCAGTCCTGTAAAGTCTATAAGCAAGTTTTCACAAGGTATGGCTCTTTTTCCTGTTTCAGTTTCTTAGAGGAGGAGTTCCCCCCTCCCCCCATCCCCACCCCCACTCCGCCCCTTTGTCACTGTATCTAGTGGCTGAGCCTTCAGTGAGAAATTGGAATCCAGATACGGCAGAGTCTTGCTGTTTGTAACTTCTAATGTGACCATGGGCTCCTGGGAGCCTAATGAGAAGGTGCCTAGTCTGCCCTAGTCTTTACATTCTTCAGCTCCCGTCAGCCTGATCAGATGAGTGTCTGGTTCCTCCAAGGTGCAGCAGCCCTTGGCCGATGGCCTCTTTGTCTTGCGGCCTTGGCCATTTCCTGTATTGCCTTCTGAACATTTACCCTTCTAGAGTCTTTTTTTTTTTTTTCCATCTCGCACATTAATCTCTCTCTAGCCTTGTCCGGCTCTGGAATCCTTGCCTAACTTGACTTCGGTCATGTCTACATCCACGTCCGCGGCCTCTCACAATGCTGCTTCCCCCCCCCGCGTTCTCACGCTCCTACGGCCAGCTGGTGGGGCCCGAGAAACGGCACGGGCCCTGCCCCCGCCCACGCACTGCTGTCTGTCTCTCCTGTTTTCTTTTGATTCTCTATCTTTACACTTGCTTTTAGTCTTTCTTTTTCTTTTGCTCTTTTCCCTCTTTTCTAGAGTTTAACAGGCTCTTTTCTTTATACACTTGGAGGGTGAAACAGGCATACCGAGAGTCAGCGTAAATGTTTACAGTCTTACCCTCACCGAGTTCTAAGGCCCGGATTAAAGCAATGAGCCCAGCTTAACGACAGCGTCCAGGGTTACCACCGCATATTCTGCACATCTCTCCCCTCGTGGGTTGGTGAAGCTGTTCCCGTCCACGCATAGCTCCTAGTGTACTGATGCCCAAGGCTGGTCCCGGAGGTCAGATCTGCTAGAGTACACTGGAGTCCAACACCTCTACACAGTCATGCTCGACAGGGCTCTAGCTGTCGGGAGCAAGGCGGTGGGTTCAGGGTGTTCCCAGTTTAGTAGCTCAATGGTTGAAAAGGGCTGATAGATGAAAGTCTGTTGCCCACCCCCCTCCCCCCGGGATGTGGGCCTGGTCATTATAATAGACAGGTCCTCGTATCTCCCTGAGAGGCATTTACAGAGCTCGAGTAAGACCAGATCTGAGATGGCCCACTTGACTATCTCGACTTCTTTCCTTGGCCTCTGGAGGCTCCGATCCTTCCCTTCGAGGTGAGACCTGGGGCGTGTCAGCTCCTGAATCTCATTTCTGAGGGGGTTGTTGGCCTCGGTGAAGCGGGGTAGGCTGGGAAACATGGAGAAAGAATCTGTGTTATCTCTCGTGGCTCCCGTAAAAACTGGCTTCTCTTGCCGTTTCCTGGGACTCCCTTTTTAAAAAAACTCTGTGTCTGCCGGCGAAGCCGCTCTTACTTTTACTTTTGGCTATTTTGCACAAAGTTGTTAAACAGGGCTAAATTAACGCTGGCTTTGTCTATAATCTATTTCGCCGTGAGTCCATATAAAGGAATTTGATCTAGGTACACAGGCTGTCCTCCGACCCCGTCACCACCTGAACTACACGGCCAATTGTTCTCTGCCTGTAGTTCCTTCCGTGGGCCATCCAACAGCAGAAGAGGGCAATTCTAATTCACCCAGAGTTCGTGACCTCTAGGGGGTTAACTGAACTCTATAATCTCCTGCAAAACCTTTTGTAAGGTTCTGTAACATGCATTTTAGTAGGGTAAGTTGTGACGACTTGATGACTTTCCTTTTATTTTTCTTTTTGAAACGTTTTTAAGAGGGCTCCTAGCAGAGTGGGCTTACTTTGTGTCTGACCTATGTTTCTCTCGAGACGAAACAACATTCACCCTACGAGAAGGAAAGGGTAAAAGGTCACTCAGTCACGTAATTCACACTAAATCAAAATGAAAGCTAAAACCAAAGTGTCGTTAAGGGCACACCTGTTCGTCAAGCAATTTAAGCCAAACCAAAATCAGGAGCAAGACCAAAGTGGCAATCAAGGCAGGCCTGTTTATCAAGCAATTCAAGTCAAGTCAAAATCGAAACCGAAACCAAAGTATCAACCAATGAATTCAAGTCAAGTCAGAAACCAAAACCAAAGTGCCGGTAGAGGCACGCCGTGGGTGATCAGGCCACGCTTCCACTCAAACGGAGTGGGGGAAGTTCCAAAGAGCAGTCTCAGCAAGTTTCAGATGTCCGGACTGAAAGTGCCAGTTCCTTCCCAGTGTCCAGCCACTGTGCGGATCCTCCACGGGGGCGTGCTGTGCACTGCTCTTTGGAGGCGAGGCATCGCACCGGGGCAGATGCCTACCCGGCAGCACTCTGAGGATCCGCATCGCTCAAGCTGGCCAGAGTCCCCCGCAGGGATGCTCTACAGGGCAGGCATAAGCCGCCTAAGGGGCTGCCTCGACCCTCCGTGCATCACCAGCTCGCTTCCCGGTGAGGGAACCCAGAAATGTAGCAGGACAAGCCGCAGACAAAACTCCTGAGACACCGGATTAAAGAAGGAAGAGGTTTTTCATTCGGCCGGGAGCGTCGGCAGACTCGCATCTTAGGAGCCGAGCTCCCCGAAAAAGACTTTTTTAAAGGCTTACAACCTCAAGGGTTGCACGTGAAAGGGTCGTGACAAATCGAGCAAGCGTGGGAAACGTGACTGGGGGCTACCTGCATCAGCTAACAGAACAAAAAGTTTTACAAGGAATTCACAGATAACAGAAGTAGTTCAGGTCGGGGGTCGATGTTATTATTATTACTTCCTCTTTTTCTTTTTTTTTTCCTTTTTTTTTTCTTTCTTTCTTTCTTTCTTTCTTTCTTTCTTTCTTTCTTTCTTTCTTTCTTTCTTTC
>NC_133415.1:39907500-39915000 GCF_049350105.2 Macaca mulatta | reverse complement strand
GGCAGCGCTACCACAACACAGAGAGAGGCGGCGAGCCGGGGGATCCGGTACCCCAAGGCACACCTCTCGGATCGCTAGAGAAGGCTTTCTCACCGAGGGTGGGTCACGCTCCCCACCCGCCAGTCGCCCCTCGTCGGGCCCGCAGAGGCGCTCAGGGACGCCTGGGGAAGGGAGGGGGCCTGCGGCGCGAGAAGAAACCTGCGGCAACCTGGAGCGTTTGCGGTCAGGGCAGGGGCCCGGCCGGCGCGCGTGCGCACAGCCCCCAAGGCCCCCCGCCGTCCACCCACCTCCTTTCTGTGAGGCAAGGCGCCTCCAGTTAACCCACACACGACCGATCGGAGGCAGAACGGCAGCCCCTCGGCGGCCGGCCGGCGCACGCGTGGCCGGCCCGAGCCCACCGCCACCGCTCACACGGCCCGCGCTCCCCCGCCAGAGGGGAGCACGGGACGTGCGCTCGCCAGACCAGGCGGCGCCCTTCCCCGCGTGGGAGGGGCGCGTCTCACTCAACCGCCTCGACCCGCACAGCCAACGAGCTCCCTCAGGACCCACGCGCGGACACCATGGCGGCGACCGGAGGAGGGGGCGCTGGGGGCGGGAGCGACACACCACCGCTCGGCCTCGGGCACCTGAGAGACAGCCCGGGGCGCTCCAGGAGCACCGCAAAGGCCCAGGCGGAGCCAGCGCTCGTGCAATACCCGAGAGGGCAGCACGGCGGGCCAGCGGGACAGCACCCCCACCGCCGCGGAGGGGGGCGGCCCACGAGGCGACGACCACAAGAGGCGAAAGCGAGGAGTGCCTGCTGCGTCAGAGGACCCCCGCTGACCCACGCCGGACGCCACGAGGCAGACGGCGGGGTCGGGACAGCGAGGTCGGGCCGGGTTCCGCACCCCAGTGCCTCCCAACGCACCGCCCGCAGGCGGGGATGGGAGACGGGGGAAACCCCGCGGGCGGGACGAGAAGAACGGGTCTCATTCACCACGAATGCCCGCCCCTCGCCCGTCGCGGCTCGGTCCCGGCCCGGGAGAGCGTGACATCACCACATCGATCAGGGAAAGCATCCCCGGAGCAGGGTCGGCCAGCCAGCCACAGCCTCCCCAGAGGCCAGCGAGCAGATCAGCCTGGCCATCCCCAGCTCCAGGACAGGGGCGGCAGACAACCCGGCAGAGACGAGGAATGCCTGACACGCACGGCACGGAGCCAGCGGGAGTGGGGTTGTCTCGGCCGCCCCAGGTGCCCGCAGCGGGGAGCGCACGGTGGCAGGGTAAGCCCGCGCCACCTTCCCCGCCGCCCCCAGGTGGGTCAGAGACCCGGACCCAAGGCGGCACCGGGAGCTGGGACGCTCGGATGCATGAGAGACCGGGCACACGGGCCCCAGCAGGCGGCTCAAGCACGAGCAGGGCCGGCTAGCCGGGTCACCGGGAGGCCGAAGACCCGCGACGCATCCAAGAGACCCAACCTCTCCAGCGACAGGTCGCCAGAGGACAGCGTGTCAGCAATAACCCGGTGGCCCAAAATGCCGGCTCGGAGTGAAACATATACCTCCCCAGGAGACAGGAGGTCGAGTCACCGACCACGCCGCCGGCCCAGGGAACCCGCGACACGGGCATCTGTCCCCAAAATCGCCACCATCGCAGCCAGACACGGAGCACCCAGGGCCCTCTGGTCGACCCCAGGACACACGCCGGAGCAGCGCCGGGCCAGGGACGTCCTCCCGGCCACCCGTGCCACGCAGGGGCCGGCCCGAGTCTCCAGAGCGAGACTCGGAAGCGTTTCCGGCCGTCCCCTCGTACGACCGGGACACACGAGGGACCGAAGGCCGGCCAGGTGTGACCTCTCGGGCCGCACGCGCGCTCAGGGAGCGCTCTCCGACTCCCCACGGGGACTTGCAAACAACAGGTCACGGCAGAGGGACCGCTCCCCGGCACCCGGGGGACGAGGCAGGACGGTCCCCGGCTCCCCACGGGGACTTGCAGAAAAAATTCGGCCGCTGCCTCAGACGGCCAGGATGCGCGCGGGCCCGCGACCGGGCCGGGAAGGGTGTCCCCAGCCTCCCACCCCAAGCCCGGTGGGTCCCCGCGGGTCGCGGGTCAGGCCTCGGGAGCCGCGGCGTGCTGGTCGACCAACCCCGGCAGCCCCACACCCGGCTCTGGCCCGAAAGCGCAGCGACAACCTCTCCCCACATAAGCCTGCACGCCTGAGCTCTGACTCACAAGTGACGCGCCAGAGCTCTGGCGCGACCGGGACAGCCCGGCTGACGACCGCGGTCTTTCCGGAGCTCTGCCTAGCTCACAGCGGGGACGGTCCCCTCCCTCGGCAGCTGCCACCGCAGCTCCGGAAGCCAAGGGAACGATATAAAAGCGGCCGCCAGATGGAGTCCGACAACCGTCGCGAACGTCACCAAGACAGATCCGGATGGCAGGCCGGCCCGCGGACCGCAAAACCGAAACCGTGAGTCGAGAGACGCTATCCCGAGGCCGAAAACGCAGCCCCTGTACCCCAACCCCACAGAAACGGTCCCCAAACCCTGTCTCTGCATGGACCGCGACACAGTCAGAAGACAACCCACGGCGTGTGGATGTTCGGAGAGGCATCTCGGTGGGAGAAACAACAAGCAAGGACTCGGTCGCGGGTCGTTGAGGACACAGGGAGACACAGAATGCGTAGGCTCTTCCTGAATCCAGACAGAGAAGGAGGGAGGGAGGGAGGGAGGGAGGGAGGGAGGGAGGGAGGAAAGGCAGGCAGGCAGGCAGGCAGGCAAACATAAAGAAGGAAACAGAGAAAGAAAGAAAGGAAGGAAAACCTAAAGGAGAGAAAGAAAGAAAAGAGAAGAAAAGAGAAGACAAATATTAATATAAGTATTTCCATTTGTATATAGGTATAACATATAAAACTACATTAAAATAGAAAAAAATTTATATGCATACACATGAATGAACAGATAAAAATGAATAAACAAAAAATAAGATAACATAACATAAGCAAATAGGCCAGGCGCGGTGGCTGACGCCTGTGATCCCAGCACTTTCAGAGGCTGGGGGAGAGAGAGAGAAAAAAAATGAAAGAAAGAAAGAAAGAAAGAAAGAAAGAAAGAAAGAAAGAAAGAAAGAAAGAAAGAAAGAGAGAGAGAGAGAGAGAGAGAGAAAGAAAGAAAGAAAGAAAGAAAGAAAGGAAGAAAGAAAGAAAGAGAGAGAGAAAGAAAGACAGAAAGAAAGAAAGAAGAAAGAGAGAGAGAGAGGGAGAAAGACAGCGAGAAAGAAAGACGAGAGAAGAAAGAAAAAAAAAGAAAGAGGAAAGACAGGAAGAAAGACAAAGCAAGAAAGCAAGAAAACAAGACAGCAAGAAAGCACGACAGAAAGAGAGAAAGAGACAGAAAGAAAAAGCAAGAAAGCAGCAGAGAGAGAGAGAGAGAGAGAGAGAGAGAGAGAGAGAGAGGCGCGAGGCGAGGCGAGGCGAGGCGAGGCGAATCTACCTGCTTTCACTACATGTGGGGAGAATCAGGAAAGCCCCCACTAACAACAAGGCCTGAAGTGGAGCTGCCATCTGTGAAATCCGAGCAGAAGAGTCCACACGGGTTAAAGACACGAAGAAAGACAGGGAAACAACTGCTCAAAGAGAAGAACAATCTGGCCCAGCCAGGGTCTGTCTCCTGAAGTTGTGTGGGCAACGAGGGAGTGGGACGGAGGGAGGGAGTGGGACGGAGGGAGGGAGGGCCTCCGAGGCTCGTGTCAAACAATAAATGATAATAAAATAAAAGGAAGTTAAAAAAAAAAATTGCGCATCATTCGTAGCATCACTGACGCCTCGAAAGGCGAGAGGCATGTGTTTATGTCACTGTGGGACTGTTTTCTTTTTTCTTTTCTCTTTTTCTTCCCTCTCTTCCCGGAAACTCACTTTTTAATTATTTCATTTTCCTTTTCTTTTTTTTTTTTTAATTTTTAATTTTACTTTCATTTTTACTTTTATTTTTAATTGCTTGAGAGGTTGTCTCCCTCTCTCGCCCAGGCTGGTGTACAGTGGCGCGATCTCGGCTCACTGCAACCTCCGCCTCCCAGGTTCAAGTGATTCTCCTGCCTCAGCTCGGCCTCCCGAGTAGCTGAGATTACAGAGGCGCACGACCATGCCCGGCTAATTTTTGGTATTTTGACTAGAGACGGACGGGGTTTCACCATACTGGCCCTGCTCGTCTGACCACCTCGTGATCCAGCGATCCACCACCCTCGGCGTCCCAAAGTGCTGGGATGACAGGCTTGAGCCACCGCGCCGGGCCTAGTTATTCCTTTTATTTTATTTCTAATTTTTAATTGTACGTATGCACGTATGCATGTATGTATGTATGTATGTATGTATGTATGTATGCATGCATGCATGTATCTATCCTTTTCTTTTTTTTTGAGACGGACAGAGAGAGACAGTGAGAAACAGAGAGAGAGAGAGAGAGACAGACAGACAGACAGAGAGAGAGAGAGAGAAACAGACGGGGGGGGAGAGAGAGAGAGAGAGAGAGAGAGAGAGAGAGAGAGACCAACAGACAGAAGGACAGGCAGAGAAAGAGAGTAAGACAGAAGACAGACACAGGGAGAGAGACAAGCGGGGGGGGGGGGAGAGAGAGAGAGAGAGAGAGAGAGAGAGAGAGCTCCCAGACATCACGAAGCCGTTTCAATGACATATTCTCTCTGGTCTTTGTCTGGGGATATTCAGTTTTTCAACGTAGGCCTCAAGGGCTCCCAGATGTCCCTTTCGAATCTCTACAAAGAGAGTGTCTCCAACCTGCCTAATCAAAACAAAGGTGTAACCCTTTAGGATGAGTCCACACATCGCAAAGCAGTTTCTCAAATACATTCTTTCTAATTTTCATCTGGGAATATTAGGTGATTCACCATAGGCCTAAAGGGACTCCCAAAAATCCATTCAGAGAGACTGCCCAAAAAAAGTGTTTCTAACCTGATGAATCCAAAGAATGGTGTATCGCTAAGAGATCAATCTACGCATCACAAATCAATGTGACAGATAGCCTCTCTCTGGTTTTAATCTGTGGATAGTCTGCTTTCCAACGTAGGCCTCAATGGGTTTCCAAATGTCCCCTCACAGATTCTACGGAAAGCGTGTTTCCAACCTCCTGGTTCAAAAGAATTATCCGTTCGAGGTGAATCCACACGTCAAAAAGCAGTTTCACCAGCAGCAGTTTTTCTCCTTTTCCTCTGGGGATGTTCACTTTCACCAGGAGCCACAAAGGGCTCCCAAATGTCCCTTCGAAGATTCTGCAAAGAACTGCTTCCAATCGGCCGCGTGCAGCGGCTCACGCCTGTCATCCCAGCATTTTGGGAGGCAGAGGCGGGTGGATCACCTGAGGTCAGGAGTTCGAGACCAGCCTGGCCAAAACGGTGAAACCCCATCTCTACCAAGAACACAAAAAATTTGCCGGGCTTGGTAGCGGGTGCCTGTGATCCCAACTACTTGGGAGGCTGAGGCAGGAGAATCCCTTCAACTGGAAGGCAGAGGTTGCAGTGAGCCGAGATGGTGTCACTGCACTCCAGCCTGGGGGACAGAGTGAGAGTCTGTCTTAAAAAAAATAAAAACATTAAGAAAAAAATACTACTACTACAACAACAACAACAACAACAACAACAACAACAACAACAACAAAATGCTTCCAATCTGCTGAATCAACAGAAAGGTTTAACTCAGTAAGAGGAATCTACACATCGCTAAAAAGCAGTTTTACAGATAGCTTCTTGTTAGTTTTTATCTACAGTTTCCTGGTTTTCACCCTAGGCCTCGAATAGCTCCCAAATGTCCTTTTGCAGATTCTACAAAAGGGCCGCTTCCAACCTGGTATATCAAAAGAAAGGTTTCACTCTGTGAGATGAATCCACACACGACAAAGCAGTTTCAGAGACAGCTTCTTTCTAGTTTTTATTTGGGGATATTCGGTTTTTCACACTAGGCCTCAGTGGGCTCCCAAAGGTATACTCGCGGATTCTACAGAAAGAGTGCTTCAAACCTCCTCAATCAAAAATTAGTTGTAATTCGGTGCCATGAATCCACACATCACAAAGCGGTATCATAGAGAGCTTCTTTCTATTTCTCTGGTGGGGATACTCGGTTTTTCACAACAGGCCCCAGTGGGCTCCCAAATGTCCATTCTGCTTCCAAACTGCTGAATCCAAAGGCAGTTTTAACTCGGTATGATGAATCCACACGTCACAAAGCTGTTTCATGAAGACCTTCTCTCTCGTTTTTATCTGAAAACATAAGATTTTTTCACCATACGACACAAGGGTCTCCGAAATGTACACAGACAGATTCAACAAAAAAACCCTTCCAACCTGCTGAGTAAAAAGAAAGGTTTAACTCTGCGAGACGAATACACACACGACAAAGCAGCTTCACAGAGAATGGTGTTTTTTGTTTGTTTGTTTGCTTGCTTGCTTGCTTGCTTGCTTGCTTTTTGGTTTGTTTTCTTGGTTTTTTTTTTTTTTTTTTTTTTTTTTTTGGAGACGCACTTTCGCTCTTGTTGCTCAGACTGGAGCGCAATGGCGCCATCTCGCCTCACTGCGACCTCCGCCTCCCAGGTTCAAGCAATTCTCCTGCCTCCGTTTCCCTTCCCGAGTAGCTGGGATTACAGGCATGTGCCACCACGCCCGGCTAATTTTGTATTTTCAGTAGAGACGGGGTTTCTCCATGTGGGTCAGTCTGGTCTCGAACTGCCGACCTCAGGTGATCTGCCAGCCTCGGCCTCCCAAAGTGCTGGGATGACAGGCGTGAGCCACCGCGCCCGTACAATTGTATTGTATCGTATTGTATTGTATTTACATTGATTGATTGATTGATTGATGCTGCCTGATCAAAGGTCACTCAGGCCCAGTCGTCAAAGTGGCGATTTCCTAGGCAACAAGGAAGGGGGGAGCTTGGAGGTGGGGGCGGGGGCGGTGGAGAAGACACAGTTGCCCCAGGCTGTGCGCAGGCGGCCTGAGCTTCCTTCCTCTGTTGAGGCCTCCATTTTCAGAGTAACAGTGGCCGCTAGGTGATGCCCGACGTCTGCCAATGAGACTGTCAGCCCGGAATGAATTGGGATCGCCTGGAGGGGGAGGCGGGAGGGGGAAGGATGGAGGCCCCCACAGCACAGTGGGTCACCGCGCCCTTCCAGGCGATCCCCACAACTAATCGACCAGGGCCCCTGGGGGCACACAGCCTAAGACCCCAGCCATCGGATCATCTGGAACTTCTGTCCGAAGACGAGAGACGAGAGACCGACTGGAAATTCTCTCGGTCAAGGTCCAAACGTAAAAGAATCACTGACACAGACACCAGGACTAACTAAGACAATTTGTAAAAGTTTCCGTGTTTTGGGTGAATCCGCGTATTTCTGGATCACAAAATTACTGATTTTGAACATTGCGGTTTTTCCACTCCTTACGTGTACGGTCCTGTGATAGACAGACCAGGGGACTCCTCAGCTCAGAGTCCATGAGGCCAGAAGCTGACATCCTAAATTTCTAT
>NC_133415.1:39892500-39902500 GCF_049350105.2 Macaca mulatta | reverse complement strand
ACTCACTAAATTCAGGTACAGGGACGTGGGGGAGGGGGGGAGCCGCGGCGGGGTGCGGGGTGGGGGGGGGCACTTGAAAATTAAACTGACCCCTCATACAGCCCAAGTAGAAGAGTCTATGCGCATTAAAGAAACCAACACACAAAGAAAACTAAAGCGCCGATAAAAGAACAATAGGGCCCCCCGCCAGGGCGGAGGTTACCTAGGCAACGAGGGAGAGAGGGAGGGGCCTCCAGAAGGGAGGGCGAGAAACCGGTTGCCCCGGGCTCGGTGAAGTTTCGGCGAGACCTCCCTCCGTGCCACCTCGACTTTCAGTAACAGTGGCCGCTAGGTGATGCCCGAAGACAACCGATGCCTGCAAGTGTCAGTCATCACGGAAAAGAAGTGAAGGATGGATCGCTCTGGGTCGGGGTGGAGGTTGGGGAGGGGGATGCGGCGGAGGCACACCGCGTCGCCGGCGTCTCCCGGATCCCTCTCAGACCAGGCCATTTCCGGGCCCAGGGAGTCCTCCCACGCGATGCCCGCGACTGGTCGACCAGAACCCCCAGGGGCACAGCCAAAGTTTCTGCCCCTGGGATCACCTGGCACTTCCATTCCCCCAGAGAGAAGAGAGGACCAGGGGTGCGGGGCGCGTGGAGGACGCCAGGGGTGGAGGTGGGAGCTACCAAAGACACAAGTGCGGTCATTAGCGTGTCAGAGTGGACTCCAGACCCACGACCTCAGAGAGGCAATCCCTGAACGAGTGTTAGTGCATGACATCCACGCTCCCGGACACGGCGTGGATTTCACGGGGAAAGCAGTGCACATCACACTCCCTTCCTGTTCCGGGGCAAGATTTTGCTCCCGAAGTACCCATTTCTCAACCGTGTTCCCCAAAGTCCACCCTGTCGTGAATCAGTCATGAATCTAGTCAGTACGGTGAATCGCGGAGCAGCCACATCCCACCACGAAGATCGGAGTCCGCACACTACACATCGCCCCACGCGGTGTCTCCCCACAAGAACATCACCGCCGTCCTAGCCGAGTAGTGATACAGTGCCATTTCTTTCATTTTCTCTTTCTCGCTTGCTATTTATTTATTTATTTATTTATTTATTTTTGAGACAGAGTCTCACTCACTCTACAGCCCAAGCTGTAGCGCTGTGGCACGATCTCGGCTCACGGCAACCCCCGCCTCCCAGGTTCAAGCGATTCTCCCGCCTCCGACTCCCGAGTAGCTGGGATCACAGGGGTCTGCCCCACCGCACCCGACTCAGTTTTGTAGTTTTAGTAGAGACGGGGTTTCACCACGTGGGCCAGGCTGGTCTTGAACTCCTGACCTCCTGATCCGCCCGCCTCGGCTTCCCAAAGTGCTGGGGTGACAGACGTGAGCCACCGCGTTCAGCCCCTACGGTGCCATTGCTTGGAAATCACTCGTGGGAACACACACTTATGGGTCACGTGTGAAGAATTTTCCTTTGTCTATTTTTTTTCCCCTTTTTTTCGTGTGTGTGTGTGTGTGTGTGTGTGTGTGTGTGTGTGTGTGTGTGCGTGCGTGTGCGCGCGCGGTGGGACGGAGTTTCGCTCTTGCTGCCCAGGCTGGAGTGCAATGGCGCGATCTCGGCTCACTGCAACCTCCGCTTGCCAGGTTCCAGCGATTCTCCTGCGTCTGCCTCCCGAGTAGCTGGGATTACAGGCCTGCGCCCCCATGCCCGGCTAATTTTGTATTTTTAGTAGAGACGGGGTTTCTTCATGTGGGTCAGGCTGGCCTCGAACTCCCGACCTCAGGTGATCCACCCGCCTCGGCCTTCCAAAATGCTGGGATGACGGGCATGAGCCACCGTGCCCGGCCTTAGCCGTTTATTTTAAAGTCGAGGAGCTTATCAGGGAAATACGAGAAGTTTGGACATCACAGGTGACAGAGAGAAAGGTCTGCAAATGGCCCTTCCATCCAAGTGGGGACCCGGCCTCGATCTCCCGAAATCATGCACCCAGTGGGGAAGCCCGGCAAGGCCCGTCTGTGTAGATTCCTCTCGGCCTCTCTAAGCACGCACTTCTCACTTTGGTGGAAGGGGCAGGGCCCTCTCTGGGACGGGGGAATCTGACAGACAAAGAGACAGACGTAGAAAAAGAGAGATCGACAGACAGAGACAGAGAGAAACGGACAGAAAGAGCGAGAGAGCGAGAGAGCGAGAGCGAGAGCGAGAGAGAGAGAGAAACAGACTAGACAGGGAGGGGGAGAGAGGGAGAGAGACAGACAGAGACAGACAGACAGGCAAAAAAGAGAGTAAGACAGAAGACAGACACAGTGAGTGAGAGACACAGGTAGAGAGAGAGAGAGAGAGAGAGAGAGAGAGAGAGAGACAGAGAGACAGAGAGAAAGAGAGGGACAGGCAGACAGATAAAGAGAGTGACAGAGAAAGACATAGACGGACAGTGAGAGACAGAGAGAAAGAGACAGAGAGAGAGAGAGAGAGAGAGAGAGAGAGAGAGAGAGAGAGGCAGACAGACAGACAGGCAAAGAAAGAGAGTAAGACAGAAGACAGACACAGTGAGAGAGACAGGAAAGACAGAAACGGACAGAGAGAGACAGAGAGGAACAGACAGAAAGAGAGAGGGTCCTAGCCCAATAGCGATACAGTGCCATTTCTTTCATTTCCTCTTTCTTTCCTTCTTTCTTTCTTTCTTTCTTTCTTTCTTTCTTTCTTTCTTTCTTCTTTTTTTATTTTTTTATTTTTTTGAGACGGAGTCTTGCTCTGTCACCCAGGCTGGAGTGCAGTGGCGCGATCGCAGCTCCCTGCAACCTCCGCCTCCCGGGTTCACACCATTCTCCGGCCTCAACCTCCCGAGTAGCTGGGACTACAGGCGCCGGCCACTACACCCAGATAATTCGTTTGTTTTTTTTGGAGAGACGGGGTTTCACCATGTTAGCCAGGATGGTCTCGATCTCCTGACCTGGCGATCCGCCCGCCTCAGCCTCCCAAAGTACTAGGATGACAGACGTGAGCCACTGCGTTCAGTCTACAGTGCCGTATCTCAGAAATCACTCACAGGAACAGACACTTACAGGTCATGTGTAGAGTTTCTTTTTTTGTTTTGTTTTGTTTTGTTTTGTTTTGTTCCGTTTTGTTTTGTTTTGCACGAGGAGGTGGCGGGATGGAGTTTCGCTCTTGCGTCCCAGGATGGAGTGAAATGGCAGAGGGGACTCAGGGAGTCAACCTATGGCAGAGATGGCACGTCATTCAGAGCGTAACGTCCACAGCGAAAGGTGGTAGGGCCGGCACTTTTAAAGGCTGAAATCCCGGCGGCTCAGGCCTGTCGTCCTCGCACTTTGGGAGGCCCAGGAGAACGGATCACTTGAGGTCAGGAGTTCGAGACCAGTGCGGCCAACATGGAGAAACCCCGTCTCTACTCAAAATACAAAAATTAGCCGGATGTGGTGGTGTGCGCCTGTAATCCCAGCCACTGAAGAAGAATCACTGGAATCCGGGAGGCAGAGGTTGCAGTGAGCCGAGGGAGTGCCACTGCACCCCCGCCTGGGTGACAGACTGAGAGAGACTCAGTCCCTCCCTACCAAAAAAGAAAGAAAGAAAGAAAGAAAGAAAGAAAGAAAGAAAGAAAGAAAGAAAGAAAAAAAAAAAAAAAAAAGAAAAAAGAAAAAAAAAACACAGGGACCGCCACCGGGCGCAGTGGCTCACACATGTAATCCCAGCACTTTGGGAGGCCGAGGTGGGCGGATCACCTGAGGTCAGGAGTTCAAGAGCAGCCTGGCCCACATGGTGAAACTCCGTCTCTACTAACATAGAAACATCTTCGGAGCATGATGGTGGGTGCCTGTAATCCCAGCTGCTCAGGAGGCTGAGACGGGAGAATCGCTTGAACCTGGGAGACGGTGGTTGCAGTGAGCCGAATCGCACCACCGCACTCCAGGCTGGGTGGCTGAGTGAGACTCTGTCTTAAAACAACAACAACAACAGCAGCAAAAAAAAAATAGCAAACGCACAAAAAAAGAACAGGCCAAAATACTCCATTGTCACTGAACGTTCCGCCACCAGACCGGAAACCCCCTGACTCAGGTCAAGGAGGTGGTGTTTCCTTCTCTCTGTCTCTGTCTCTGTCTCTCTCTCTCTCTCTCTCTCTCTCTCTCTCTCTCTCTCTCTCCCTCCCCCCCCCCAACTTTTATGTCTTGTTCAAGCAGACATGTGCAAGATTGTTACACAAGTAAACTTCTGACTGGGGGGTTCAGTGTGCAGATGATTTCATCACCCGGATAACTCAGCGCAGTACCCGACAGTTTTCGTGGTTTGGTTTTTTGTTTTGTTTTGTTTTGTTTTGTTTTTCCCTGAAGATGTCTCTCCTTCCACACCTCCTCCCTCAAGTAGGCTCCCGCCTCCCTGGTCCCCCTCGTTCTGCCCACGAGTTCTCATTATTTAGTTCCCAGTTATAGATGAGAACACGCGGTCTTTAGCTGATCGTTGCTTTCATCTTCGGCGGTGGCGGTGAAAGAGGCATGACACGAAATCGACCCTTAGGACGCTCCCCTCCGTCCACACCCCACACCCCCTCCCCACACACACCCTCATTCCTGCCCCCCCTCCTCAAACCCAAGACAGGAAGAAAGGCAGATATTAAAGTCAGAGGTCAGCCTCCAAGACGGTGGAGGCAAGGGATCTGAAAGGGTGAGCAAGCGATAGGGGTCGGGGGATGTCGTGGCCGAGCTAGCAAAAATAGGGGACCGACTTTCCAGCCCCAGCACACCCCCAATCCTCAACCGCAGCTAGCCTCTGGGTGGGGTTGCGCCTGTAAAAGCTTCTGAATGGAGAGAAGCCCAAGGCTATGGAAGGCATCAGCTCCAAGTCCGGGAAGGGAACAGGGCTTTGTGCATTGGAATGGGGCTTTAGAAGGCGGTGCTGCGGTTTCCAAAGCGACACGCCTCGCCTCGCCTCGCCTCGCCTCGCCCCGCCCCGCCTCGCCCAGAGCGAAACTCCGTCTCAAAAAAATAATAATAATTTTAAGATAATAATAATACTAAAAAATAAATAAATAAATAAATAAATAAATAAGAAATAAATAGTTAGTACAGCGGTCGTGGTCGTGAATCATTCCCCGGAGTCCAGGCGCAGTGGCTCACGCCCGTCACGCGAGCACTTTGGGACGCCGGGGCAGAAGGGTTGCAACAACATGATGAGACCCTGTCTGTGCAAAAACAGTTGAAAAGGAAGGCCGGGCGCGGCGGCTGACGCCTGCCGTCCCAGCACTTTGGGAGGCCGGGGAGGGAGAATCACCTGAGGTCGGGAGTTGGAGACCAGCCTGACCAACATGGAGAAGCCCCGTCTCTAGTAAAAATACAAAATCAACCAGACGTGGTGGTGCATACCTGCAACCCGAGCTACTACTCGGGAGGCAGACTCAGGAGAATCTCTTGAACCCGGGAGGCAGAAGTTGCGGTGAGCCGAGATCCGCGCCATTGCACTCCAGTCTGGGCAACAAGAGCGAAACTCTGTCTCGGGAAAAAGAAAAATAAAACAATAAAAATTGAAAATCATCTGGGCACAGTGGCGCATGCCCCGTGGTCCCAGGCACTACACTCTGGAGGCTGAGGTGGAAGGATCGCTTGAGTCCAGGAGCGTCCACACTGCAGTGAGTTTGGTTTTGATGGCACCACTGCCAGGGTGACAGAGTGAGACGCCGTCTGTAAATCAGTCAAGCAATCAATCAGATCACTGCAAGGAGCTCTCTATGTCTTACTTTCAATAGGTGTCTCTTCAGGCCAAGCAGGCATGGTGCCTCACGCCAGTAATCCCAGCACTTTGGGAGGCCGAGGTGGGATGAAAGAAGGAAGGAAGGAAGGAAGGAAGGAAGGAAGGAAGGAAGGAAGGAAGGAAGGAAGGACAGACAGAACAAAAAGTTTTACAACCCTTTTTTTCATAGTGTCAGGAATTTACAGATAATACAAGTAGTTTAGGTCAGGGGCCGATGTTATTAGTATTACTTTTTTTTTTTTTTTTTTAACTCCTACGGCCTGGTGGTGGTGCCAAGGTTGTCTGGCTATTTATCTGACTTTTGTTTGTTTCTAACGTTTTGCTTTCTCTCTTTCCTCCTGTCTTGTGAACTAGGCAAGGTGGGGGGAGGAGGGCAGCAGGAGCAGTAGAGGTCTCCTTCCTCATCCCCCACTTTGAGAATTTTCACTAATTAGTGGGCGGGTTCCCTTTCATTTTTACTTTTTGGGTCTTTTAGCGAGACAGAGTGATAGCGTTTTATGTAATACACTTGTGTGGAAGTTTTCTGACGAGCCATGGTAGCTACAAAACCTTTTATCATTGGAAGGAGCAAGTGTAATACACAGGGGCGCAGCAAGCAAGTAAGTTTCTTTTTTTTTTTTTTTTTTGAGACCGAGTCTCGCTCTGTCACCCAGGCTGGAGTGCTGTGGCCGGATCTCAGCTCACTGCAAGCTCCGCCTCCCGGGTTCACGCCATTCTCCTGCCTCAGCCTCCTGAGTAGCTGGGACTACAGGCGCCCGCCACCTCACCCGGCTAGTTTTTTTGTATTTTTTAGTAGAGACAGGGTTTCACCGTGTTAGCCAGGATGGTCTCGATCTCCTGACCTCGTGATCCGCCCGTCTCGGCCTCCCAAAGTGCTGGGATGACAGGCTTGAGCCACCGCGCCCGGCCAGCAAGTTTCTATTACAAGTAATACACTTACAGTGAGGGTTTTACATTTTCTACAGCTGGAAACTCTTTTCTAAATGAAGACCTAGGATCAAACCTGTGTTAAACCTGAACAGGCACATGTACTAACTTTGTCATGTCTTAAGCAGGTTAGTTTTTAACTGGGCCTTAAAACCTTTTTTTAGCAAGTAAAACAGTATTTTTTAATCAGAGAAGTTTTTACGAGCCCGACGCTTGAACTTGCGGCGTCTGTTTGGGGAAAGAGTTGGTTAAAGTCATGTTATCTTGAGGCATTAACCCTTCTGCTTCTCCAGGCCATTGGTCTCTTACGTTAGCCCTTCTATCAACATAACATGAAGAAACATCTAGGCTGCCAGCAATGTTTTCAGCCTACTGAGGAAATAGGTTTTTTTCTGTTTTTTTATTTTTATTTTTTAAATTTTTGGCTAAAGGAGGAGGTTCTGGTAACTTCTGGTTTATATGTTTAAAGAATGACTGAAAGACCTTGCGATCGTTGCTGGGCTGGACGGGTCTGGGTTTCCTAAGCAGTACGTGTACAGTGGGGACACCTTACATAGGTGTTTCTTCTAGCATGGTTATGGGTGGGGGGTGGGGTGGGGTGGTAACAACAACAAAGCAATGTATAGCATATTCATATCCAGCAAGGACGAAAGAGGTCCTCACCTGGGAAAAAGGTTGAATACAGCGACAGAACAATAGGAAAACAGTTAGTATTCTAGGAAAACTATCTGTCTTAAGATTTTTAACTACATTGACTTGCTTGATGAGTCCTCAAGCTTCGGCCGTGCATAGACTAGTCAGCTGCCGGTGTGTGACTAGAGCAGGGCTTGTGGTCCTCAGCAGCAGCTTGGAGCTTGGTCTCGTCTCAGGATCAGCCGGGCTGGATGATCTGCGCCCTGTTAGCCGGTCCACTTGTCCTGAGCTGTCGGTGTTAGCTGACTGTGGTGGATCCAAGACGCAACACCTGCAACTTTAACAGCAGTGGGAGTGGACAAGGTTACAGTATAGGGCTCATCCTATATGGGTTGTAGAAAAATTAGGTTTTACTTTAAACAGAGTCCCTAGATTTAAATGGGTGTCAGGCTTATAGGCATTATTTTTCTTTATTTAATTATGAACACTTCGTATGGCTATTTTGAAAGGCTGCATTTGCCTTTTAAAGGTTAATTTCTTTAGTTTCCGGAGGTCACCTTTTATTTGACCTACGATTTGCGGGTGGCCAACTGAACACAATCTTACAGGGCAGATACCTAGTTTGTTTGGTAGGGGTGCACCTGACTCGGAGGAGGACCGTAGGCAAAAACCTGATTTTATCTTAAGTGAATTTCCTGGCATATATCTATATATCTATCTATATCTATATCTATATCTGTATCTGTGTGTGTGTGTGTGTGTGTGTGTGTGTGTGTGTGTGTGTGTGTGTATATATATACATCTATCTATCTATCTATCTATCTATCTATCTATCTATATCTATATGGCAACCCTTTTTTTTTCGTTTTGTTTTTTGGTCGCCAGTAGCTGCTCGCTCGAGTGTCCAGTTCATGCGTTCCACCTTTTGTTGAACTTTGTGGCCGATAGGCTGCGTGTAACCTCTGTTGTATTGTTAACAGTCTTGTTAAATCTTGCACTATTCCAGCTACAGCTACAAATGCTGGCCTATTGTCTGACTTTAAAATCAGAGGTAGTCTTAAACCTGGGGATAATGTCTTTTAACAGTACTTTAGTCACTTCTTGTACTTTTTCTGTCCTGGTGGGGAAAACTGTAACTTACCCTGAAAAGGTGCAAACAAGCACTAGCCTCCAGCAGGGGGCAGTCCTGTAAAGTCTATAAGCAAGTTTTCACAAGGTATGGCTCTTTTTCCTGTTTCAGTTTCTTAGAGGAGGAGTTCCCCCCTCCCCCCATCCCCACCCCCACTCCGCCCCTTTGTCACTGTATCTAGTGGCTGAGCCTTCAGTGAGAAATTGGAATCCAGATACGGCAGAGTCTTGCTGTTTGTAACTTCTAATGTGACCATGGGCTCCTGGGAGCCTAATGAGAAGGTGCCTAGTCTGCCCTAGTCTTTACATTCTTCAGCTCCCGTCAGCCTGATCAGATGAGTGTCTGGTTCCTCCAAGGTGCAGCAGCCCTTGGCCGATGGCCTCTTTGTCTTGCGGCCTTGGCCATTTCCTGTATTGCCTTCTGAACATTTACCCTTCTAGAGTCTTTTTTTTTTTTTTCCATCTCGCACATTAATCTCTCTCTAGCCTTGTCCGGCTCTGGAATCCTTGCCTAACTTGACTTCGGTCATGTCTACATCCACGTCCGCGGCCTCTCACAATGCTGCTTCCCCCCCCCGCGTTCTCACGCTCCTACGGCCAGCTGGTGGGGCCCGAGAAACGGCACGGGCCCTGCCCCCGCCCACGCACTGCTGTCTGTCTCTCCTGTTTTCTTTTGATTCTCTATCTTTACACTTGCTTTTAGTCTTTCTTTTTCTTTTGCTCTTTTCCCTCTTTTCTAGAGTTTAACAGGCTCTTTTCTTTATACACTTGGAGGGTGAAACAGGCATACCGAGAGTCAGCGTAAATGTTTACAGTCTTACCCTCACCGAGTTCTAAGGCCCGGATTAAAGCAATGAGCCCAGCTTAACGACAGCGTCCAGGGTTACCACCGCATATTCTGCACATCTCTCCCCTCGTGGGTTGGTGAAGCTGTTCCCGTCCACGCATAGCTCCTAGTGTACTGATGCCCAAGGCTGGTCCCGGAGGTCAGATCTGCTAGAGTACACTGGAGTCCAACACCTCTACACAGTCATGCTCGACAGGGCTCTAGCTGTCGGGAGCAAGGCGGTGGGTTCAGGGTGTTCCCAGTTTAGTAGCTCAATGGTTGAAAAGGGCTGATAGATGAAAGTCTGTTGCCCACCCCCCTCCCCCCGGGATGTGGGCCTGGTCATTATAATAGACAGGTCCTCGTATCTCCCTGAGAGGCATTTACAGAGCTCGAGTAAGACCAGATCTGAGATGGCCCACTTGACTATCTCGACTTCTTTCCTTGGCCTCTGGAGGCTCCGATCCTTCCCTTCGAGGTGAGACCTGGGGCGTGTCAGCTCCTGAATCTCATTTCTGAGGGGGTTGTTGGCCTCGGTGAAGCGGGGTAGGCTGGGAAACATGGAGAAAGAATCTGTGTTATCTCTCGTGGCTCCCGTAAAAACTGGCTTCTCTTGCCGTTTCCTGGGACTCCCTTTTTAAAAAAACTCTGTGTCTGCCGGCGAAGCCGCTCTTACTTTTACTTTTGGCTATTTTGCACAAAGTTGTTAAACAGGGCTAAATTAACGCTGGCTTTGTCTATAATC
>NC_133415.1:39865000-39875000 GCF_049350105.2 Macaca mulatta | reverse complement strand
GAACGGGGCAACGCCACGCGGGGAGAGGACAGGCCTTCCCCCCCCCCACGACGCCGACGACGCCCGAGACCACACGCCTCGGGGGAGGGCCGCAGCAGGCCCGGGAAGCGAGGCGCACCCGGTTGGGGGGGGCCGCGCGCCGACCCGATGCGGAAGAGCGGGCCGGGACAAGACGAGACGCCGGGCGAGGCAGGCGGCCAAGCGGGGAGGGGGGGGCGCCGGGGGACGCCTCCGGCGCAGTCGACCGCCACCAGGACGCACGCGGGGGTCTCACCGCCAGCAGCCTCCGAGCACGAAGGCGGCCCCGCGTGGCACCTGGAGCGGCCGACCAGGCCTTCAGCGATCCCTGCGGCTCCCCCACCGCCACGCCCAGTCGCACGCGGCCAGAGCCCCCGGAGCCCGCTTCCCCCCAACACGCACCGCAAGGCCGACCCAAACCCTCCGGGCGCCCACCGGGCCGCCACCGACCTGGCCCCGAAGGCGCGCGCCGTGGGGGTACGCGGACACCGGGCCAACCAGCGTGGCCGGCGGCGGCGACGCCCCCAGAAGGCGGAGCCGGGTTCGGGCCCAGACGGGGCGGCCAACAGCATAAAAGCCGGTGAGCCGCTCGGGGAAGAGAGGATCGGCAGGCGGCGGACAGGGAAAAGGAGCACAAGGCAGGCAAGGAGCCAGGGGGCCACGGAGACGAGGGCACGGGGAACCCGCAGGGGGCTAACTCGGGCAAGCAACCCTCAGGCGCGGCCGGGCCACCAGGAAAACACGGCCACGGGATCCCACCGCCACAGACACGAGGGCGGTCCCGCAGCGCCCCGCCTGGGACGCCGAACGGCCCTTGGGCAGCCCACCGAGCAACCCCCTCACGAGCCCCGGGTCCCGCCACCGGCGGCCCCAAAGCAACCTCAGCCACAAGCCCAACACCAGGGGCCACATGTCGCCCGTCTCTCGTCCGTCCCGGACCCGGTCCCGCTCCGGGAGACCGGCGCGCCGCCCCGTGGGGACGGCTCGCTCCCCAAGGACCAGGCGGCCCCACACCCCGCGCCACGCGAACGCGGTCATCGGCAGCGGTCGCGGCTCGGCACGGGAGCGGGCGGAGAGCCGGCTCACAGCGGAGAGCGGCGTCGCGCGCCAGACGGAGTGCCACGCGCACCCGCCGCTCGCAGCAGCCTTCCCATCCGCTAGGACGTCGGGCCCGGCCCAGCGGGATCCTCCCCCAACTCGGAAGGGGGAGGCGCGGGCCACAGTAGACGACGAGCCGCGCGCTCGGCCCCCGCCGCGGGGTCCGGCGGAACCCTCACTGTCCCCCCACCTCATCCCATCGAGGCGGGGGCAGCGGAGGAGGAGGGTTCTCTGCAGGCGAGTCGCTACGGCAGCGCTACCACAACACAGAGAGAGGCGGCGAGCCGGGGGATCCGGTACCCCAAGGCACACCTCTCGGATCGCTAGAGAAGGCTTTCTCACCGAGGGTGGGTCACGCTCCCCACCCGCCAGTCGCCCCTCGTCGGGCCCGCAGAGGCGCTCAGGGACGCCTGGGGAAGGGAGGGGGCCTGCGGCGCGAGAAGAAACCTGCGGCAACCTGGAGCGTTTGCGGTCAGGGCAGGGGCCCGGCCGGCGCGCGTGCGCACAGCCCCCAAGGCCCCCCGCCGTCCACCCACCTCCTTTCTGTGAGGCAAGGCGCCTCCAGTTAACCCACACACGACCGATCGGAGGCAGAACGGCAGCCCCTCGGCGGCCGGCCGGCGCACGCGTGGCCGGCCCGAGCCCACCGCCACCGCTCACACGGCCCGCGCTCCCCCGCCAGAGGGGAGCACGGGACGTGCGCTCGCCAGACCAGGCGGCGCCCTTCCCCGCGTGGGAGGGGCGCGTCTCACTCAACCGCCTCGACCCGCACAGCCAACGAGCTCCCTCAGGACCCACGCGCGGACACCATGGCGGCGACCGGAGGAGGGGGCGCTGGGGGCGGGAGCGACACACCACCGCTCGGCCTCGGGCACCTGAGAGACAGCCCGGGGCGCTCCAGGAGCACCGCAAAGGCCCAGGCGGAGCCAGCGCTCGTGCAATACCCGAGAGGGCAGCACGGCGGGCCAGCGGGACAGCACCCCCACCGCCGCGGAGGGGGGCGGCCCACGAGGCGACGACCACAAGAGGCGAAAGCGAGGAGTGCCTGCTGCGTCAGAGGACCCCCGCTGACCCACGCCGGACGCCACGAGGCAGACGGCGGGGTCGGGACAGCGAGGTCGGGCCGGGTTCCGCACCCCAGTGCCTCCCAACGCACCGCCCGCAGGCGGGGATGGGAGACGGGGGAAACCCCGCGGGCGGGACGAGAAGAACGGGTCTCATTCACCACGAATGCCCGCCCCTCGCCCGTCGCGGCTCGGTCCCGGCCCGGGAGAGCGTGACATCACCACATCGATCAGGGAAAGCATCCCCGGAGCAGGGTCGGCCAGCCAGCCACAGCCTCCCCAGAGGCCAGCGAGCAGATCAGCCTGGCCATCCCCAGCTCCAGGACAGGGGCGGCAGACAACCCGGCAGAGACGAGGAATGCCTGACACGCACGGCACGGAGCCAGCGGGAGTGGGGTTGTCTCGGCCGCCCCAGGTGCCCGCAGCGGGGAGCGCACGGTGGCAGGGTAAGCCCGCGCCACCTTCCCCGCCGCCCCCAGGTGGGTCAGAGACCCGGACCCAAGGCGGCACCGGGAGCTGGGACGCTCGGATGCATGAGAGACCGGGCACACGGGCCCCAGCAGGCGGCTCAAGCACGAGCAGGGCCGGCTAGCCGGGTCACCGGGAGGCCGAAGACCCGCGACGCATCCAAGAGACCCAACCTCTCCAGCGACAGGTCGCCAGAGGACAGCGTGTCAGCAATAACCCGGTGGCCCAAAATGCCGGCTCGGAGTGAAACATATACCTCCCCAGGAGACAGGAGGTCGAGTCACCGACCACGCCGCCGGCCCAGGGAACCCGCGACACGGGCATCTGTCCCCAAAATCGCCACCATCGCAGCCAGACACGGAGCACCCAGGGCCCTCTGGTCGACCCCAGGACACACGCCGGAGCAGCGCCGGGCCAGGGACGTCCTCCCGGCCACCCGTGCCACGCAGGGGCCGGCCCGAGTCTCCAGAGCGAGACTCGGAAGCGTTTCCGGCCGTCCCCTCGTACGACCGGGACACACGAGGGACCGAAGGCCGGCCAGGTGTGACCTCTCGGGCCGCACGCGCGCTCAGGGAGCGCTCTCCGACTCCCCACGGGGACTTGCAAACAACAGGTCACGGCAGAGGGACCGCTCCCCGGCACCCGGGGGACGAGGCAGGACGGTCCCCGGCTCCCCACGGGGACTTGCAGAAAAAATTCGGCCGCTGCCTCAGACGGCCAGGATGCGCGCGGGCCCGCGACCGGGCCGGGAAGGGTGTCCCCAGCCTCCCACCCCAAGCCCGGTGGGTCCCCGCGGGTCGCGGGTCAGGCCTCGGGAGCCGCGGCGTGCTGGTCGACCAACCCCGGCAGCCCCACACCCGGCTCTGGCCCGAAAGCGCAGCGACAACCTCTCCCCACATAAGCCTGCACGCCTGAGCTCTGACTCACAAGTGACGCGCCAGAGCTCTGGCGCGACCGGGACAGCCCGGCTGACGACCGCGGTCTTTCCGGAGCTCTGCCTAGCTCACAGCGGGGACGGTCCCCTCCCTCGGCAGCTGCCACCGCAGCTCCGGAAGCCAAGGGAACGATATAAAAGCGGCCGCCAGATGGAGTCCGACAACCGTCGCGAACGTCACCAAGACAGATCCGGATGGCAGGCCGGCCCGCGGACCGCAAAACCGAAACCGTGAGTCGAGAGACGCTATCCCGAGGCCGAAAACGCAGCCCCTGTACCCCAACCCCACAGAAACGGTCCCCAAACCCTGTCTCTGCATGGACCGCGACACAGTCAGAAGACAACCCACGGCGTGTGGATGTTCGGAGAGGCATCTCGGTGGGAGAAACAACAAGCAAGGACTCGGTCGCGGGTCGTTGAGGACACAGGGAGACACAGAATGCGTAGGCTCTTCCTGAATCCAGACAGAGAAGGAGGGAGGGAGGGAGGGAGGGAGGGAGGGAGGGAGGGAGGAAAGGCAGGCAGGCAGGCAGGCAGGCAAACATAAAGAAGGAAACAGAGAAAGAAAGAAAGGAAGGAAAACCTAAAGGAGAGAAAGAAAGAAAAGAGAAGAAAAGAGAAGACAAATATTAATATAAGTATTTCCATTTGTATATAGGTATAACATATAAAACTACATTAAAATAGAAAAAAATTTATATGCATACACATGAATGAACAGATAAAAATGAATAAACAAAAAATAAGATAACATAACATAAGCAAATAGGCCAGGCGCGGTGGCTGACGCCTGTGATCCCAGCACTTTCAGAGGCTGGGGGAGAGAGAGAGAAAAAAAATGAAAGAAAGAAAGAAAGAAAGAAAGAAAGAAAGAAAGAAAGAAAGAAAGAAAGAAAGAAAGAGAGAGAGAGAGAGAGAGAGAGAAAGAAAGAAAGAAAGAAAGAAAGAAAGGAAGAAAGAAAGAAAGAGAGAGAGAAAGAAAGACAGAAAGAAAGAAAGAAGAAAGAGAGAGAGAGAGGGAGAAAGACAGCGAGAAAGAAAGACGAGAGAAGAAAGAAAAAAAAAGAAAGAGGAAAGACAGGAAGAAAGACAAAGCAAGAAAGCAAGAAAACAAGACAGCAAGAAAGCACGACAGAAAGAGAGAAAGAGACAGAAAGAAAAAGCAAGAAAGCAGCAGAGAGAGAGAGAGAGAGAGAGAGAGAGAGAGAGAGAGAGGCGCGAGGCGAGGCGAGGCGAGGCGAGGCGAATCTACCTGCTTTCACTACATGTGGGGAGAATCAGGAAAGCCCCCACTAACAACAAGGCCTGAAGTGGAGCTGCCATCTGTGAAATCCGAGCAGAAGAGTCCACACGGGTTAAAGACACGAAGAAAGACAGGGAAACAACTGCTCAAAGAGAAGAACAATCTGGCCCAGCCAGGGTCTGTCTCCTGAAGTTGTGTGGGCAACGAGGGAGTGGGACGGAGGGAGGGAGTGGGACGGAGGGAGGGAGGGCCTCCGAGGCTCGTGTCAAACAATAAATGATAATAAAATAAAAGGAAGTTAAAAAAAAAAATTGCGCATCATTCGTAGCATCACTGACGCCTCGAAAGGCGAGAGGCATGTGTTTATGTCACTGTGGGACTGTTTTCTTTTTTCTTTTCTCTTTTTCTTCCCTCTCTTCCCGGAAACTCACTTTTTAATTATTTCATTTTCCTTTTCTTTTTTTTTTTTTAATTTTTAATTTTACTTTCATTTTTACTTTTATTTTTAATTGCTTGAGAGGTTGTCTCCCTCTCTCGCCCAGGCTGGTGTACAGTGGCGCGATCTCGGCTCACTGCAACCTCCGCCTCCCAGGTTCAAGTGATTCTCCTGCCTCAGCTCGGCCTCCCGAGTAGCTGAGATTACAGAGGCGCACGACCATGCCCGGCTAATTTTTGGTATTTTGACTAGAGACGGACGGGGTTTCACCATACTGGCCCTGCTCGTCTGACCACCTCGTGATCCAGCGATCCACCACCCTCGGCGTCCCAAAGTGCTGGGATGACAGGCTTGAGCCACCGCGCCGGGCCTAGTTATTCCTTTTATTTTATTTCTAATTTTTAATTGTACGTATGCACGTATGCATGTATGTATGTATGTATGTATGTATGTATGTATGCATGCATGCATGTATCTATCCTTTTCTTTTTTTTTGAGACGGACAGAGAGAGACAGTGAGAAACAGAGAGAGAGAGAGAGAGACAGACAGACAGACAGAGAGAGAGAGAGAGAAACAGACGGGGGGGGAGAGAGAGAGAGAGAGAGAGAGAGAGAGAGAGAGAGACCAACAGACAGAAGGACAGGCAGAGAAAGAGAGTAAGACAGAAGACAGACACAGGGAGAGAGACAAGCGGGGGGGGGGGGAGAGAGAGAGAGAGAGAGAGAGAGAGAGAGAGCTCCCAGACATCACGAAGCCGTTTCAATGACATATTCTCTCTGGTCTTTGTCTGGGGATATTCAGTTTTTCAACGTAGGCCTCAAGGGCTCCCAGATGTCCCTTTCGAATCTCTACAAAGA
The DNA here is from genome assembly GCF_049350105.2 of Macaca mulatta. Lineage (NCBI taxonomy): Eukaryota > Metazoa > Chordata > Mammalia > Primates > Cercopithecidae > Macaca > Macaca mulatta. The sequence continues at coordinate 39,868,881 of NC_133415.1, read as the reverse complement.
GAGTGTCTCCAACCTGCCTAATCAAAACAAAGGTGTAACCCTTTAGGATGAGTCCACACATCGCAAAGCAGTTTCTCAAATACATTCTTTCTAATTTTCATCTGGGAATATTAGGTGATTCACCATAGGCCTAAAGGGACTCCCAAAAATCCATTCAGAGAGACTGCCCAAAAAAAGTGTTTCTAACCTGATGAATCCAAAGAATGGTGTATCGCTAAGAGATCAATCTACGCATCACAAATCAATGTGACAGATAGCCTCTCTCTGGTTTTAATCTGTGGATAGTCTGCTTTCCAACGTAGGCCTCAATGGGTTTCCAAATGTCCCCTCACAGATTCTACGGAAAGCGTGTTTCCAACCTCCTGGTTCAAAAGAATTATCCGTTCGAGGTGAATCCACACGTCAAAAAGCAGTTTCACCAGCAGCAGTTTTTCTCCTTTTCCTCTGGGGATGTTCACTTTCACCAGGAGCCACAAAGGGCTCCCAAATGTCCCTTCGAAGATTCTGCAAAGAACTGCTTCCAATCGGCCGCGTGCAGCGGCTCACGCCTGTCATCCCAGCATTTTGGGAGGCAGAGGCGGGTGGATCACCTGAGGTCAGGAGTTCGAGACCAGCCTGGCCAAAACGGTGAAACCCCATCTCTACCAAGAACACAAAAAATTTGCCGGGCTTGGTAGCGGGTGCCTGTGATCCCAACTACTTGGGAGGCTGAGGCAGGAGAATCCCTTCAACTGGAAGGCAGAGGTTGCAGTGAGCCGAGATGGTGTCACTGCACTCCAGCCTGGGGGACAGAGTGAGAGTCTGTCTTAAAAAAAATAAAAACATTAAGAAAAAAATACTACTACTACAACAACAACAACAACAACAACAACAACAACAACAACAACAAAATGCTTCCAATCTGCTGAATCAACAGAAAGGTTTAACTCAGTAAGAGGAATCTACACATCGCTAAAAAGCAGTTTTACAGATAGCTTCTTGTTAGTTTTTATCTACAGTTTCCTGGTTTTCACCCTAGGCCTCGAATAGCTCCCAAATGTCCTTTTGCAGATTCTACAAAAGGGCCGCTTCCAACCTGGTATATCAAAAGAAAGGTTTCACTCTGTGAGATGAATCCACACACGACAAAGCAGTTTCAGAGACAGCTTCTTTCTAGTTTTTATTTGGGGATATTCGGTTTTTCACACTAGGCCTCAGTGGGCTCCCAAAGGTATACTCGCGGATTCTACAGAAAGAGTGCTTCAAACCTCCTCAATCAAAAATTAGTTGTAATTCGGTGCCATGAATCCACACATCACAAAGCGGTATCATAGAGAGCTTCTTTCTATTTCTCTGGTGGGGATACTCGGTTTTTCACAACAGGCCCCAGTGGGCTCCCAAATGTCCATTCTGCTTCCAAACTGCTGAATCCAAAGGCAGTTTTAACTCGGTATGATGAATCCACACGTCACAAAGCTGTTTCATGAAGACCTTCTCTCTCGTTTTTATCTGAAAACATAAGATTTTTTCACCATACGACACAAGGGTCTCCGAAATGTACACAGACAGATTCAACAAAAAAACCCTTCCAACCTGCTGAGTAAAAAGAAAGGTTTAACTCTGCGAGACGAATACACACACGACAAAGCAGCTTCACAGAGAATGGTGTTTTTTGTTTGTTTGTTTGCTTGCTTGCTTGCTTGCTTGCTTGCTTTTTGGTTTGTTTTCTTGGTTTTTTTTTTTTTTTTTTTTTTTTTTTTGGAGACGCACTTTCGCTCTTGTTGCTCAGACTGGAGCGCAATGGCGCCATCTCGCCTCACTGCGACCTCCGCCTCCCAGGTTCAAGCAATTCTCCTGCCTCCGTTTCCCTTCCCGAGTAGCTGGGATTACAGGCATGTGCCACCACGCCCGGCTAATTTTGTATTTTCAGTAGAGACGGGGTTTCTCCATGTGGGTCAGTCTGGTCTCGAACTGCCGACCTCAGGTGATCTGCCAGCCTCGGCCTCCCAAAGTGCTGGGATGACAGGCGTGAGCCACCGCGCCCGTACAATTGTATTGTATCGTATTGTATTGTATTTACATTGATTGATTGATTGATTGATGCTGCCTGATCAAAGGTCACTCAGGCCCAGTCGTCAAAGTGGCGATTTCCTAGGCAACAAGGAAGGGGGGAGCTTGGAGGTGGGGGCGGGGGCGGTGGAGAAGACACAGTTGCCCCAGGCTGTGCGCAGGCGGCCTGAGCTTCCTTCCTCTGTTGAGGCCTCCATTTTCAGAGTAACAGTGGCCGCTAGGTGATGCCCGACGTCTGCCAATGAGACTGTCAGCCCGGAATGAATTGGGATCGCCTGGAGGGGGAGGCGGGAGGGGGAAGGATGGAGGCCCCCACAGCACAGTGGGTCACCGCGCCCTTCCAGGCGATCCCCACAACTAATCGACCAGGGCCCCTGGGGGCACACAGCCTAAGACCCCAGCCATCGGATCATCTGGAACTTCTGTCCGAAGACGAGAGACGAGAGACCGACTGGAAATTCTCTCGGTCAAGGTCCAAACGTAAAAGAATCACTGACACAGACACCAGGACTAACTAAGACAATTTGTAAAAGTTTCCGTGTTTTGGGTGAATCCGCGTATTTCTGGATCACAAAATTACTGATTTTGAACATTGCGGTTTTTCCACTCCTTACGTGTACGGTCCTGTGATAGACAGACCAGGGGACTCCTCAGCTCAGAGTCCATGAGGCCAGAAGCTGACATCCTAAATTTCTATGTAGAATGAATTTCAGCAAGCCAGCCAAACACTCTGCCGTAAAACTGTCCGGAAGACAAGCGGTGGTGTTTCGGGGGCGGATTTGGGGGGGGGGGGGGAGCCGGGTGCGGTACGCTCACGCCTGTCATCCCCGCACTTTGGGAGGCCGAGGGCAGGCGGATCCCTCGAGATGGTGGCCATTGCACTCCAGCGTGGGCAACAAGAGCGAAAACTCCGTCCAAAACAAGAACAACAACAGAAACGTGAAGTGCCGTCTGCTGTTCTTTTTGCTTCCCACCCCGAGAAGAACAGAATACAGCTGTTGTCTCCCTGCCCGCCTGCCTGCCTGCCTGCCTGCCTGCCTGCCTGTCTGCGTGCCTGTCTGTCTGTCTGTCTGTCTGTCTGTCTGTCTGTGACAGGGTCTCGCTCTGTCTTTCGCCCAGACTGGAGTGCAGTGACACCATTGTGGCTCACTGCAGCCTCAACTTCCCCGGGGTTAGGGGATTCTTCTAAGGGATCCTACGGCCTCGGCCTCCCAAAGTGTTGGGGTTACAGGCGTGAGCCATCAGCACCCGGCCTGAGTTCATACATCTGGTCTCACTACGCCTTAACCACACGCCCGTGAAGCACTCAAGTCAAGAGAGAGTCGGCAAGAGACTTTCAGCATTCTCTCCCAAAACCAGTGAGGTGGATGGCGGCCCTGTGTTTCCCAAGCTCCTGTGGTTTTAAGTGGCCACGCGTAGAGGATAGATAGATTTAAAATGTTTCCAGAGAGGCGCAAGCCACAGTCATTCAGGACATCCGAGCGCGAGATGGGGTTTCTGACAGCGACTTAAGGGCCAGGGAGGGCCAGAGTCTGCCGAGGCCCTCGTTCCAGTGGTGGGGCCGATGGAACCCAAGGCTGAGGGAGCCAGCAGTCCGCACAGAGAGAGCTCCAGCCCTAGGCCCCACCGTGCAGACCGACTCAGAAGGAAGAGAGTCCCTCATCCTACATACGTCACATCCCTCCACTGAACTTGGGAGCGGATCCGTTTTCCAAACATGAGGTGACTCTCGGTTCGAAATGGATCACAAGGGGCCGGGCTTTCCAGAGTCGGCATGATAAAGCAGTCATTCTGTGGCACAGAACGAGGTGTGGCTCTTATCTAGACTCCGC
>NC_133415.1:39850000-39860000 GCF_049350105.2 Macaca mulatta | reverse complement strand
TAGCGCTGTGGCACGATCTCGGCTCACGGCAACCCCCGCCTCCCAGGTTCAAGCGATTCTCCCGCCTCCGACTCCCGAGTAGCTGGGATCACAGGGGTCTGCCCCACCGCACCCGACTCAGTTTTGTAGTTTTAGTAGAGACGGGGTTTCACCACGTGGGCCAGGCTGGTCTTGAACTCCTGACCTCCTGATCCGCCCGCCTCGGCTTCCCAAAGTGCTGGGGTGACAGACGTGAGCCACCGCGTTCAGCCCCTACGGTGCCATTGCTTGGAAATCACTCGTGGGAACACACACTTATGGGTCACGTGTGAAGAATTTTCCTTTGTCTATTTTTTTTCCCCTTTTTTTCGTGTGTGTGTGTGTGTGTGTGTGTGTGTGTGTGTGTGTGTGTGTGCGTGCGTGTGCGCGCGCGGTGGGACGGAGTTTCGCTCTTGCTGCCCAGGCTGGAGTGCAATGGCGCGATCTCGGCTCACTGCAACCTCCGCTTGCCAGGTTCCAGCGATTCTCCTGCGTCTGCCTCCCGAGTAGCTGGGATTACAGGCCTGCGCCCCCATGCCCGGCTAATTTTGTATTTTTAGTAGAGACGGGGTTTCTTCATGTGGGTCAGGCTGGCCTCGAACTCCCGACCTCAGGTGATCCACCCGCCTCGGCCTTCCAAAATGCTGGGATGACGGGCATGAGCCACCGTGCCCGGCCTTAGCCGTTTATTTTAAAGTCGAGGAGCTTATCAGGGAAATACGAGAAGTTTGGACATCACAGGTGACAGAGAGAAAGGTCTGCAAATGGCCCTTCCATCCAAGTGGGGACCCGGCCTCGATCTCCCGAAATCATGCACCCAGTGGGGAAGCCCGGCAAGGCCCGTCTGTGTAGATTCCTCTCGGCCTCTCTAAGCACGCACTTCTCACTTTGGTGGAAGGGGCAGGGCCCTCTCTGGGACGGGGGAATCTGACAGACAAAGAGACAGACGTAGAAAAAGAGAGATCGACAGACAGAGACAGAGAGAAACGGACAGAAAGAGCGAGAGAGCGAGAGAGCGAGAGCGAGAGCGAGAGAGAGAGAGAAACAGACTAGACAGGGAGGGGGAGAGAGGGAGAGAGACAGACAGAGACAGACAGACAGGCAAAAAAGAGAGTAAGACAGAAGACAGACACAGTGAGTGAGAGACACAGGTAGAGAGAGAGAGAGAGAGAGAGAGAGAGAGAGAGAGACAGAGAGACAGAGAGAAAGAGAGGGACAGGCAGACAGATAAAGAGAGTGACAGAGAAAGACATAGACGGACAGTGAGAGACAGAGAGAAAGAGACAGAGAGAGAGAGAGAGAGAGAGAGAGAGAGAGAGAGAGAGAGGCAGACAGACAGACAGGCAAAGAAAGAGAGTAAGACAGAAGACAGACACAGTGAGAGAGACAGGAAAGACAGAAACGGACAGAGAGAGACAGAGAGGAACAGACAGAAAGAGAGAGGGTCCTAGCCCAATAGCGATACAGTGCCATTTCTTTCATTTCCTCTTTCTTTCCTTCTTTCTTTCTTTCTTTCTTTCTTTCTTTCTTTCTTTCTTTCTTCTTTTTTTATTTTTTTATTTTTTTGAGACGGAGTCTTGCTCTGTCACCCAGGCTGGAGTGCAGTGGCGCGATCGCAGCTCCCTGCAACCTCCGCCTCCCGGGTTCACACCATTCTCCGGCCTCAACCTCCCGAGTAGCTGGGACTACAGGCGCCGGCCACTACACCCAGATAATTCGTTTGTTTTTTTTGGAGAGACGGGGTTTCACCATGTTAGCCAGGATGGTCTCGATCTCCTGACCTGGCGATCCGCCCGCCTCAGCCTCCCAAAGTACTAGGATGACAGACGTGAGCCACTGCGTTCAGTCTACAGTGCCGTATCTCAGAAATCACTCACAGGAACAGACACTTACAGGTCATGTGTAGAGTTTCTTTTTTTGTTTTGTTTTGTTTTGTTTTGTTTTGTTCCGTTTTGTTTTGTTTTGCACGAGGAGGTGGCGGGATGGAGTTTCGCTCTTGCGTCCCAGGATGGAGTGAAATGGCAGAGGGGACTCAGGGAGTCAACCTATGGCAGAGATGGCACGTCATTCAGAGCGTAACGTCCACAGCGAAAGGTGGTAGGGCCGGCACTTTTAAAGGCTGAAATCCCGGCGGCTCAGGCCTGTCGTCCTCGCACTTTGGGAGGCCCAGGAGAACGGATCACTTGAGGTCAGGAGTTCGAGACCAGTGCGGCCAACATGGAGAAACCCCGTCTCTACTCAAAATACAAAAATTAGCCGGATGTGGTGGTGTGCGCCTGTAATCCCAGCCACTGAAGAAGAATCACTGGAATCCGGGAGGCAGAGGTTGCAGTGAGCCGAGGGAGTGCCACTGCACCCCCGCCTGGGTGACAGACTGAGAGAGACTCAGTCCCTCCCTACCAAAAAAGAAAGAAAGAAAGAAAGAAAGAAAGAAAGAAAGAAAGAAAGAAAGAAAGAAAAAAAAAAAAAAAAAAGAAAAAAGAAAAAAAAAACACAGGGACCGCCACCGGGCGCAGTGGCTCACACATGTAATCCCAGCACTTTGGGAGGCCGAGGTGGGCGGATCACCTGAGGTCAGGAGTTCAAGAGCAGCCTGGCCCACATGGTGAAACTCCGTCTCTACTAACATAGAAACATCTTCGGAGCATGATGGTGGGTGCCTGTAATCCCAGCTGCTCAGGAGGCTGAGACGGGAGAATCGCTTGAACCTGGGAGACGGTGGTTGCAGTGAGCCGAATCGCACCACCGCACTCCAGGCTGGGTGGCTGAGTGAGACTCTGTCTTAAAACAACAACAACAACAGCAGCAAAAAAAAAATAGCAAACGCACAAAAAAAGAACAGGCCAAAATACTCCATTGTCACTGAACGTTCCGCCACCAGACCGGAAACCCCCTGACTCAGGTCAAGGAGGTGGTGTTTCCTTCTCTCTGTCTCTGTCTCTGTCTCTCTCTCTCTCTCTCTCTCTCTCTCTCTCTCTCTCTCTCTCCCTCCCCCCCCCCAACTTTTATGTCTTGTTCAAGCAGACATGTGCAAGATTGTTACACAAGTAAACTTCTGACTGGGGGGTTCAGTGTGCAGATGATTTCATCACCCGGATAACTCAGCGCAGTACCCGACAGTTTTCGTGGTTTGGTTTTTTGTTTTGTTTTGTTTTGTTTTGTTTTTCCCTGAAGATGTCTCTCCTTCCACACCTCCTCCCTCAAGTAGGCTCCCGCCTCCCTGGTCCCCCTCGTTCTGCCCACGAGTTCTCATTATTTAGTTCCCAGTTATAGATGAGAACACGCGGTCTTTAGCTGATCGTTGCTTTCATCTTCGGCGGTGGCGGTGAAAGAGGCATGACACGAAATCGACCCTTAGGACGCTCCCCTCCGTCCACACCCCACACCCCCTCCCCACACACACCCTCATTCCTGCCCCCCCTCCTCAAACCCAAGACAGGAAGAAAGGCAGATATTAAAGTCAGAGGTCAGCCTCCAAGACGGTGGAGGCAAGGGATCTGAAAGGGTGAGCAAGCGATAGGGGTCGGGGGATGTCGTGGCCGAGCTAGCAAAAATAGGGGACCGACTTTCCAGCCCCAGCACACCCCCAATCCTCAACCGCAGCTAGCCTCTGGGTGGGGTTGCGCCTGTAAAAGCTTCTGAATGGAGAGAAGCCCAAGGCTATGGAAGGCATCAGCTCCAAGTCCGGGAAGGGAACAGGGCTTTGTGCATTGGAATGGGGCTTTAGAAGGCGGTGCTGCGGTTTCCAAAGCGACACGCCTCGCCTCGCCTCGCCTCGCCTCGCCCCGCCCCGCCTCGCCCAGAGCGAAACTCCGTCTCAAAAAAATAATAATAATTTTAAGATAATAATAATACTAAAAAATAAATAAATAAATAAATAAATAAATAAGAAATAAATAGTTAGTACAGCGGTCGTGGTCGTGAATCATTCCCCGGAGTCCAGGCGCAGTGGCTCACGCCCGTCACGCGAGCACTTTGGGACGCCGGGGCAGAAGGGTTGCAACAACATGATGAGACCCTGTCTGTGCAAAAACAGTTGAAAAGGAAGGCCGGGCGCGGCGGCTGACGCCTGCCGTCCCAGCACTTTGGGAGGCCGGGGAGGGAGAATCACCTGAGGTCGGGAGTTGGAGACCAGCCTGACCAACATGGAGAAGCCCCGTCTCTAGTAAAAATACAAAATCAACCAGACGTGGTGGTGCATACCTGCAACCCGAGCTACTACTCGGGAGGCAGACTCAGGAGAATCTCTTGAACCCGGGAGGCAGAAGTTGCGGTGAGCCGAGATCCGCGCCATTGCACTCCAGTCTGGGCAACAAGAGCGAAACTCTGTCTCGGGAAAAAGAAAAATAAAACAATAAAAATTGAAAATCATCTGGGCACAGTGGCGCATGCCCCGTGGTCCCAGGCACTACACTCTGGAGGCTGAGGTGGAAGGATCGCTTGAGTCCAGGAGCGTCCACACTGCAGTGAGTTTGGTTTTGATGGCACCACTGCCAGGGTGACAGAGTGAGACGCCGTCTGTAAATCAGTCAAGCAATCAATCAGATCACTGCAAGGAGCTCTCTATGTCTTACTTTCAATAGGTGTCTCTTCAGGCCAAGCAGGCATGGTGCCTCACGCCAGTAATCCCAGCACTTTGGGAGGCCGAGGTGGGATGAAAGAAGGAAGGAAGGAAGGAAGGAAGGAAGGAAGGAAGGAAGGAAGGAAGGAAGGAAGGACAGACAGAACAAAAAGTTTTACAACCCTTTTTTTCATAGTGTCAGGAATTTACAGATAATACAAGTAGTTTAGGTCAGGGGCCGATGTTATTAGTATTACTTTTTTTTTTTTTTTTTTAACTCCTACGGCCTGGTGGTGGTGCCAAGGTTGTCTGGCTATTTATCTGACTTTTGTTTGTTTCTAACGTTTTGCTTTCTCTCTTTCCTCCTGTCTTGTGAACTAGGCAAGGTGGGGGGAGGAGGGCAGCAGGAGCAGTAGAGGTCTCCTTCCTCATCCCCCACTTTGAGAATTTTCACTAATTAGTGGGCGGGTTCCCTTTCATTTTTACTTTTTGGGTCTTTTAGCGAGACAGAGTGATAGCGTTTTATGTAATACACTTGTGTGGAAGTTTTCTGACGAGCCATGGTAGCTACAAAACCTTTTATCATTGGAAGGAGCAAGTGTAATACACAGGGGCGCAGCAAGCAAGTAAGTTTCTTTTTTTTTTTTTTTTTTGAGACCGAGTCTCGCTCTGTCACCCAGGCTGGAGTGCTGTGGCCGGATCTCAGCTCACTGCAAGCTCCGCCTCCCGGGTTCACGCCATTCTCCTGCCTCAGCCTCCTGAGTAGCTGGGACTACAGGCGCCCGCCACCTCACCCGGCTAGTTTTTTTGTATTTTTTAGTAGAGACAGGGTTTCACCGTGTTAGCCAGGATGGTCTCGATCTCCTGACCTCGTGATCCGCCCGTCTCGGCCTCCCAAAGTGCTGGGATGACAGGCTTGAGCCACCGCGCCCGGCCAGCAAGTTTCTATTACAAGTAATACACTTACAGTGAGGGTTTTACATTTTCTACAGCTGGAAACTCTTTTCTAAATGAAGACCTAGGATCAAACCTGTGTTAAACCTGAACAGGCACATGTACTAACTTTGTCATGTCTTAAGCAGGTTAGTTTTTAACTGGGCCTTAAAACCTTTTTTTAGCAAGTAAAACAGTATTTTTTAATCAGAGAAGTTTTTACGAGCCCGACGCTTGAACTTGCGGCGTCTGTTTGGGGAAAGAGTTGGTTAAAGTCATGTTATCTTGAGGCATTAACCCTTCTGCTTCTCCAGGCCATTGGTCTCTTACGTTAGCCCTTCTATCAACATAACATGAAGAAACATCTAGGCTGCCAGCAATGTTTTCAGCCTACTGAGGAAATAGGTTTTTTTCTGTTTTTTTATTTTTATTTTTTAAATTTTTGGCTAAAGGAGGAGGTTCTGGTAACTTCTGGTTTATATGTTTAAAGAATGACTGAAAGACCTTGCGATCGTTGCTGGGCTGGACGGGTCTGGGTTTCCTAAGCAGTACGTGTACAGTGGGGACACCTTACATAGGTGTTTCTTCTAGCATGGTTATGGGTGGGGGGTGGGGTGGGGTGGTAACAACAACAAAGCAATGTATAGCATATTCATATCCAGCAAGGACGAAAGAGGTCCTCACCTGGGAAAAAGGTTGAATACAGCGACAGAACAATAGGAAAACAGTTAGTATTCTAGGAAAACTATCTGTCTTAAGATTTTTAACTACATTGACTTGCTTGATGAGTCCTCAAGCTTCGGCCGTGCATAGACTAGTCAGCTGCCGGTGTGTGACTAGAGCAGGGCTTGTGGTCCTCAGCAGCAGCTTGGAGCTTGGTCTCGTCTCAGGATCAGCCGGGCTGGATGATCTGCGCCCTGTTAGCCGGTCCACTTGTCCTGAGCTGTCGGTGTTAGCTGACTGTGGTGGATCCAAGACGCAACACCTGCAACTTTAACAGCAGTGGGAGTGGACAAGGTTACAGTATAGGGCTCATCCTATATGGGTTGTAGAAAAATTAGGTTTTACTTTAAACAGAGTCCCTAGATTTAAATGGGTGTCAGGCTTATAGGCATTATTTTTCTTTATTTAATTATGAACACTTCGTATGGCTATTTTGAAAGGCTGCATTTGCCTTTTAAAGGTTAATTTCTTTAGTTTCCGGAGGTCACCTTTTATTTGACCTACGATTTGCGGGTGGCCAACTGAACACAATCTTACAGGGCAGATACCTAGTTTGTTTGGTAGGGGTGCACCTGACTCGGAGGAGGACCGTAGGCAAAAACCTGATTTTATCTTAAGTGAATTTCCTGGCATATATCTATATATCTATCTATATCTATATCTATATCTGTATCTGTGTGTGTGTGTGTGTGTGTGTGTGTGTGTGTGTGTGTGTGTGTGTATATATATACATCTATCTATCTATCTATCTATCTATCTATCTATCTATATCTATATGGCAACCCTTTTTTTTTCGTTTTGTTTTTTGGTCGCCAGTAGCTGCTCGCTCGAGTGTCCAGTTCATGCGTTCCACCTTTTGTTGAACTTTGTGGCCGATAGGCTGCGTGTAACCTCTGTTGTATTGTTAACAGTCTTGTTAAATCTTGCACTATTCCAGCTACAGCTACAAATGCTGGCCTATTGTCTGACTTTAAAATCAGAGGTAGTCTTAAACCTGGGGATAATGTCTTTTAACAGTACTTTAGTCACTTCTTGTACTTTTTCTGTCCTGGTGGGGAAAACTGTAACTTACCCTGAAAAGGTGCAAACAAGCACTAGCCTCCAGCAGGGGGCAGTCCTGTAAAGTCTATAAGCAAGTTTTCACAAGGTATGGCTCTTTTTCCTGTTTCAGTTTCTTAGAGGAGGAGTTCCCCCCTCCCCCCATCCCCACCCCCACTCCGCCCCTTTGTCACTGTATCTAGTGGCTGAGCCTTCAGTGAGAAATTGGAATCCAGATACGGCAGAGTCTTGCTGTTTGTAACTTCTAATGTGACCATGGGCTCCTGGGAGCCTAATGAGAAGGTGCCTAGTCTGCCCTAGTCTTTACATTCTTCAGCTCCCGTCAGCCTGATCAGATGAGTGTCTGGTTCCTCCAAGGTGCAGCAGCCCTTGGCCGATGGCCTCTTTGTCTTGCGGCCTTGGCCATTTCCTGTATTGCCTTCTGAACATTTACCCTTCTAGAGTCTTTTTTTTTTTTTTCCATCTCGCACATTAATCTCTCTCTAGCCTTGTCCGGCTCTGGAATCCTTGCCTAACTTGACTTCGGTCATGTCTACATCCACGTCCGCGGCCTCTCACAATGCTGCTTCCCCCCCCCGCGTTCTCACGCTCCTACGGCCAGCTGGTGGGGCCCGAGAAACGGCACGGGCCCTGCCCCCGCCCACGCACTGCTGTCTGTCTCTCCTGTTTTCTTTTGATTCTCTATCTTTACACTTGCTTTTAGTCTTTCTTTTTCTTTTGCTCTTTTCCCTCTTTTCTAGAGTTTAACAGGCTCTTTTCTTTATACACTTGGAGGGTGAAACAGGCATACCGAGAGTCAGCGTAAATGTTTACAGTCTTACCCTCACCGAGTTCTAAGGCCCGGATTAAAGCAATGAGCCCAGCTTAACGACAGCGTCCAGGGTTACCACCGCATATTCTGCACATCTCTCCCCTCGTGGGTTGGTGAAGCTGTTCCCGTCCACGCATAGCTCCTAGTGTACTGATGCCCAAGGCTGGTCCCGGAGGTCAGATCTGCTAGAGTACACTGGAGTCCAACACCTCTACACAGTCATGCTCGACAGGGCTCTAGCTGTCGGGAGCAAGGCGGTGGGTTCAGGGTGTTCCCAGTTTAGTAGCTCAATGGTTGAAAAGGGCTGATAGATGAAAGTCTGTTGCCCACCCCCCTCCCCCCGGGATGTGGGCCTGGTCATTATAATAGACAGGTCCTCGTATCTCCCTGAGAGGCATTTACAGAGCTCGAGTAAGACCAGATCTGAGATGGCCCACTTGACTATCTCGACTTCTTTCCTTGGCCTCTGGAGGCTCCGATCCTTCCCTTCGAGGTGAGACCTGGGGCGTGTCAGCTCCTGAATCTCATTTCTGAGGGGGTTGTTGGCCTCGGTGAAGCGGGGTAGGCTGGGAAACATGGAGAAAGAATCTGTGTTATCTCTCGTGGCTCCCGTAAAAACTGGCTTCTCTTGCCGTTTCCTGGGACTCCCTTTTTAAAAAAACTCTGTGTCTGCCGGCGAAGCCGCTCTTACTTTTACTTTTGGCTATTTTGCACAAAGTTGTTAAACAGGGCTAAATTAACGCTGGCTTTGTCTATAATCTATTTCGCCGTGAGTCCATATAAAGGAATTTGATCTAGGTACACAGGCTGTCCTCCGACCCCGTCACCACCTGAACTACACGGCCAATTGTTCTCTGCCTGTAGTTCCTTCCGTGGGCCATCCAACAGCAGAAGAGGGCAATTCTAATTCACCCAGAGTTCGTGACCTCTAGGGGGTTAACTGAACTCTATAATCTCCTGCAAAACCTTTTGTAAGGTTCTGTAACATGCATTTTAGTAGGGTAAGTTGTGACGACTTGATGACTTTCCTTTTATTTTTCTTTTTGAAACGTTTTTAAGAGGGCTCCTAGCAGAGTGGGCTTACTTTGTGTCTGACCTATGTTTCTCTCGAGACGAAACAACATTCACCCTACGAGAAGGAAAGGGTAAAAGGTCACTCAGTCACGTAATTCACACTAAATCAAAATGAAAGCTAAAACCAAAGTGTCGTTAAGGGCACACCTGTTCGTCAAGCAATTTAAGCCAAACCAAAATCAGGAGCAAGACCAAAGTGGCAATCAAGGCAGGCCTGTTTATCAAGCAATTCAAGTCAAGTCAAAATCGAAACCGAAACCAAAGTATCAACCAATGAATTCAAGTCAAGTCAGAAACCAAAACCAAAGTGCCGGTAGAGGCACGCCGTGGGTGATCAGGCCACGCTTCCACTCAAACGGAGTGGGGGAAGTTCCAAAGAGCAGTCTCAGCAAGTTTCAGATGTCCGGACTGAAAGTGCCAGTTCCTTCCCAGTGTCCAGCCACTGTGCGGATCCTCCACGGGGGCGTGCTGTGCACTGCTCTTTGGAGGCGAGGCATCGCACCGGGGCAGATGCCTACCCGGCAGCACTCTGAGGATCCGCATCGCTCAAGCTGGCCAGAGTCCCCCGCAGGGATGCTCTACAGGGCAGGCATAAGCCGCCTAAGGGGCTGCCTCGACCCTCCGTGCATCACCAGCTCGCTTCCCGGTGAGGGAACCCAGAAATGTAGCAGGACAAGCCGCAGACAAAACTCCTGAGACACCGGATTAAAGAAGGAAGAGGTTTTTCATTCGGCCGGGAGCGTCGGCAGACTCGCATCTTAGGAGCCGAGCTCCCCGAAAAAGACTTTTTTAAAGGCTTACAACCTCAAGGGTTGCACGTG
>NC_133415.1:39822500-39832500 GCF_049350105.2 Macaca mulatta | reverse complement strand
TGCCACGCGCACCCGCCGCTCGCAGCAGCCTTCCCATCCGCTAGGACGTCGGGCCCGGCCCAGCGGGATCCTCCCCCAACTCGGAAGGGGGAGGCGCGGGCCACAGTAGACGACGAGCCGCGCGCTCGGCCCCCGCCGCGGGGTCCGGCGGAACCCTCACTGTCCCCCCACCTCATCCCATCGAGGCGGGGGCAGCGGAGGAGGAGGGTTCTCTGCAGGCGAGTCGCTACGGCAGCGCTACCACAACACAGAGAGAGGCGGCGAGCCGGGGGATCCGGTACCCCAAGGCACACCTCTCGGATCGCTAGAGAAGGCTTTCTCACCGAGGGTGGGTCACGCTCCCCACCCGCCAGTCGCCCCTCGTCGGGCCCGCAGAGGCGCTCAGGGACGCCTGGGGAAGGGAGGGGGCCTGCGGCGCGAGAAGAAACCTGCGGCAACCTGGAGCGTTTGCGGTCAGGGCAGGGGCCCGGCCGGCGCGCGTGCGCACAGCCCCCAAGGCCCCCCGCCGTCCACCCACCTCCTTTCTGTGAGGCAAGGCGCCTCCAGTTAACCCACACACGACCGATCGGAGGCAGAACGGCAGCCCCTCGGCGGCCGGCCGGCGCACGCGTGGCCGGCCCGAGCCCACCGCCACCGCTCACACGGCCCGCGCTCCCCCGCCAGAGGGGAGCACGGGACGTGCGCTCGCCAGACCAGGCGGCGCCCTTCCCCGCGTGGGAGGGGCGCGTCTCACTCAACCGCCTCGACCCGCACAGCCAACGAGCTCCCTCAGGACCCACGCGCGGACACCATGGCGGCGACCGGAGGAGGGGGCGCTGGGGGCGGGAGCGACACACCACCGCTCGGCCTCGGGCACCTGAGAGACAGCCCGGGGCGCTCCAGGAGCACCGCAAAGGCCCAGGCGGAGCCAGCGCTCGTGCAATACCCGAGAGGGCAGCACGGCGGGCCAGCGGGACAGCACCCCCACCGCCGCGGAGGGGGGCGGCCCACGAGGCGACGACCACAAGAGGCGAAAGCGAGGAGTGCCTGCTGCGTCAGAGGACCCCCGCTGACCCACGCCGGACGCCACGAGGCAGACGGCGGGGTCGGGACAGCGAGGTCGGGCCGGGTTCCGCACCCCAGTGCCTCCCAACGCACCGCCCGCAGGCGGGGATGGGAGACGGGGGAAACCCCGCGGGCGGGACGAGAAGAACGGGTCTCATTCACCACGAATGCCCGCCCCTCGCCCGTCGCGGCTCGGTCCCGGCCCGGGAGAGCGTGACATCACCACATCGATCAGGGAAAGCATCCCCGGAGCAGGGTCGGCCAGCCAGCCACAGCCTCCCCAGAGGCCAGCGAGCAGATCAGCCTGGCCATCCCCAGCTCCAGGACAGGGGCGGCAGACAACCCGGCAGAGACGAGGAATGCCTGACACGCACGGCACGGAGCCAGCGGGAGTGGGGTTGTCTCGGCCGCCCCAGGTGCCCGCAGCGGGGAGCGCACGGTGGCAGGGTAAGCCCGCGCCACCTTCCCCGCCGCCCCCAGGTGGGTCAGAGACCCGGACCCAAGGCGGCACCGGGAGCTGGGACGCTCGGATGCATGAGAGACCGGGCACACGGGCCCCAGCAGGCGGCTCAAGCACGAGCAGGGCCGGCTAGCCGGGTCACCGGGAGGCCGAAGACCCGCGACGCATCCAAGAGACCCAACCTCTCCAGCGACAGGTCGCCAGAGGACAGCGTGTCAGCAATAACCCGGTGGCCCAAAATGCCGGCTCGGAGTGAAACATATACCTCCCCAGGAGACAGGAGGTCGAGTCACCGACCACGCCGCCGGCCCAGGGAACCCGCGACACGGGCATCTGTCCCCAAAATCGCCACCATCGCAGCCAGACACGGAGCACCCAGGGCCCTCTGGTCGACCCCAGGACACACGCCGGAGCAGCGCCGGGCCAGGGACGTCCTCCCGGCCACCCGTGCCACGCAGGGGCCGGCCCGAGTCTCCAGAGCGAGACTCGGAAGCGTTTCCGGCCGTCCCCTCGTACGACCGGGACACACGAGGGACCGAAGGCCGGCCAGGTGTGACCTCTCGGGCCGCACGCGCGCTCAGGGAGCGCTCTCCGACTCCCCACGGGGACTTGCAAACAACAGGTCACGGCAGAGGGACCGCTCCCCGGCACCCGGGGGACGAGGCAGGACGGTCCCCGGCTCCCCACGGGGACTTGCAGAAAAAATTCGGCCGCTGCCTCAGACGGCCAGGATGCGCGCGGGCCCGCGACCGGGCCGGGAAGGGTGTCCCCAGCCTCCCACCCCAAGCCCGGTGGGTCCCCGCGGGTCGCGGGTCAGGCCTCGGGAGCCGCGGCGTGCTGGTCGACCAACCCCGGCAGCCCCACACCCGGCTCTGGCCCGAAAGCGCAGCGACAACCTCTCCCCACATAAGCCTGCACGCCTGAGCTCTGACTCACAAGTGACGCGCCAGAGCTCTGGCGCGACCGGGACAGCCCGGCTGACGACCGCGGTCTTTCCGGAGCTCTGCCTAGCTCACAGCGGGGACGGTCCCCTCCCTCGGCAGCTGCCACCGCAGCTCCGGAAGCCAAGGGAACGATATAAAAGCGGCCGCCAGATGGAGTCCGACAACCGTCGCGAACGTCACCAAGACAGATCCGGATGGCAGGCCGGCCCGCGGACCGCAAAACCGAAACCGTGAGTCGAGAGACGCTATCCCGAGGCCGAAAACGCAGCCCCTGTACCCCAACCCCACAGAAACGGTCCCCAAACCCTGTCTCTGCATGGACCGCGACACAGTCAGAAGACAACCCACGGCGTGTGGATGTTCGGAGAGGCATCTCGGTGGGAGAAACAACAAGCAAGGACTCGGTCGCGGGTCGTTGAGGACACAGGGAGACACAGAATGCGTAGGCTCTTCCTGAATCCAGACAGAGAAGGAGGGAGGGAGGGAGGGAGGGAGGGAGGGAGGGAGGGAGGAAAGGCAGGCAGGCAGGCAGGCAGGCAAACATAAAGAAGGAAACAGAGAAAGAAAGAAAGGAAGGAAAACCTAAAGGAGAGAAAGAAAGAAAAGAGAAGAAAAGAGAAGACAAATATTAATATAAGTATTTCCATTTGTATATAGGTATAACATATAAAACTACATTAAAATAGAAAAAAATTTATATGCATACACATGAATGAACAGATAAAAATGAATAAACAAAAAATAAGATAACATAACATAAGCAAATAGGCCAGGCGCGGTGGCTGACGCCTGTGATCCCAGCACTTTCAGAGGCTGGGGGAGAGAGAGAGAAAAAAAATGAAAGAAAGAAAGAAAGAAAGAAAGAAAGAAAGAAAGAAAGAAAGAAAGAAAGAAAGAAAGAGAGAGAGAGAGAGAGAGAGAGAAAGAAAGAAAGAAAGAAAGAAAGAAAGGAAGAAAGAAAGAAAGAGAGAGAGAAAGAAAGACAGAAAGAAAGAAAGAAGAAAGAGAGAGAGAGAGGGAGAAAGACAGCGAGAAAGAAAGACGAGAGAAGAAAGAAAAAAAAAGAAAGAGGAAAGACAGGAAGAAAGACAAAGCAAGAAAGCAAGAAAACAAGACAGCAAGAAAGCACGACAGAAAGAGAGAAAGAGACAGAAAGAAAAAGCAAGAAAGCAGCAGAGAGAGAGAGAGAGAGAGAGAGAGAGAGAGAGAGAGAGGCGCGAGGCGAGGCGAGGCGAGGCGAGGCGAATCTACCTGCTTTCACTACATGTGGGGAGAATCAGGAAAGCCCCCACTAACAACAAGGCCTGAAGTGGAGCTGCCATCTGTGAAATCCGAGCAGAAGAGTCCACACGGGTTAAAGACACGAAGAAAGACAGGGAAACAACTGCTCAAAGAGAAGAACAATCTGGCCCAGCCAGGGTCTGTCTCCTGAAGTTGTGTGGGCAACGAGGGAGTGGGACGGAGGGAGGGAGTGGGACGGAGGGAGGGAGGGCCTCCGAGGCTCGTGTCAAACAATAAATGATAATAAAATAAAAGGAAGTTAAAAAAAAAAATTGCGCATCATTCGTAGCATCACTGACGCCTCGAAAGGCGAGAGGCATGTGTTTATGTCACTGTGGGACTGTTTTCTTTTTTCTTTTCTCTTTTTCTTCCCTCTCTTCCCGGAAACTCACTTTTTAATTATTTCATTTTCCTTTTCTTTTTTTTTTTTTAATTTTTAATTTTACTTTCATTTTTACTTTTATTTTTAATTGCTTGAGAGGTTGTCTCCCTCTCTCGCCCAGGCTGGTGTACAGTGGCGCGATCTCGG
This sequence comes from Macaca mulatta, assembly GCF_049350105.2. Taxonomy (NCBI): domain Eukaryota; kingdom Metazoa; phylum Chordata; class Mammalia; order Primates; family Cercopithecidae; genus Macaca; species Macaca mulatta. The sequence continues at coordinate 39,828,242 of NC_133415.1, read as the reverse complement.
CTCACTGCAACCTCCGCCTCCCAGGTTCAAGTGATTCTCCTGCCTCAGCTCGGCCTCCCGAGTAGCTGAGATTACAGAGGCGCACGACCATGCCCGGCTAATTTTTGGTATTTTGACTAGAGACGGACGGGGTTTCACCATACTGGCCCTGCTCGTCTGACCACCTCGTGATCCAGCGATCCACCACCCTCGGCGTCCCAAAGTGCTGGGATGACAGGCTTGAGCCACCGCGCCGGGCCTAGTTATTCCTTTTATTTTATTTCTAATTTTTAATTGTACGTATGCACGTATGCATGTATGTATGTATGTATGTATGTATGTATGTATGCATGCATGCATGTATCTATCCTTTTCTTTTTTTTTGAGACGGACAGAGAGAGACAGTGAGAAACAGAGAGAGAGAGAGAGAGACAGACAGACAGACAGAGAGAGAGAGAGAGAAACAGACGGGGGGGGAGAGAGAGAGAGAGAGAGAGAGAGAGAGAGAGAGAGACCAACAGACAGAAGGACAGGCAGAGAAAGAGAGTAAGACAGAAGACAGACACAGGGAGAGAGACAAGCGGGGGGGGGGGGAGAGAGAGAGAGAGAGAGAGAGAGAGAGAGAGCTCCCAGACATCACGAAGCCGTTTCAATGACATATTCTCTCTGGTCTTTGTCTGGGGATATTCAGTTTTTCAACGTAGGCCTCAAGGGCTCCCAGATGTCCCTTTCGAATCTCTACAAAGAGAGTGTCTCCAACCTGCCTAATCAAAACAAAGGTGTAACCCTTTAGGATGAGTCCACACATCGCAAAGCAGTTTCTCAAATACATTCTTTCTAATTTTCATCTGGGAATATTAGGTGATTCACCATAGGCCTAAAGGGACTCCCAAAAATCCATTCAGAGAGACTGCCCAAAAAAAGTGTTTCTAACCTGATGAATCCAAAGAATGGTGTATCGCTAAGAGATCAATCTACGCATCACAAATCAATGTGACAGATAGCCTCTCTCTGGTTTTAATCTGTGGATAGTCTGCTTTCCAACGTAGGCCTCAATGGGTTTCCAAATGTCCCCTCACAGATTCTACGGAAAGCGTGTTTCCAACCTCCTGGTTCAAAAGAATTATCCGTTCGAGGTGAATCCACACGTCAAAAAGCAGTTTCACCAGCAGCAGTTTTTCTCCTTTTCCTCTGGGGATGTTCACTTTCACCAGGAGCCACAAAGGGCTCCCAAATGTCCCTTCGAAGATTCTGCAAAGAACTGCTTCCAATCGGCCGCGTGCAGCGGCTCACGCCTGTCATCCCAGCATTTTGGGAGGCAGAGGCGGGTGGATCACCTGAGGTCAGGAGTTCGAGACCAGCCTGGCCAAAACGGTGAAACCCCATCTCTACCAAGAACACAAAAAATTTGCCGGGCTTGGTAGCGGGTGCCTGTGATCCCAACTACTTGGGAGGCTGAGGCAGGAGAATCCCTTCAACTGGAAGGCAGAGGTTGCAGTGAGCCGAGATGGTGTCACTGCACTCCAGCCTGGGGGACAGAGTGAGAGTCTGTCTTAAAAAAAATAAAAACATTAAGAAAAAAATACTACTACTACAACAACAACAACAACAACAACAACAACAACAACAACAACAAAATGCTTCCAATCTGCTGAATCAACAGAAAGGTTTAACTCAGTAAGAGGAATCTACACATCGCTAAAAAGCAGTTTTACAGATAGCTTCTTGTTAGTTTTTATCTACAGTTTCCTGGTTTTCACCCTAGGCCTCGAATAGCTCCCAAATGTCCTTTTGCAGATTCTACAAAAGGGCCGCTTCCAACCTGGTATATCAAAAGAAAGGTTTCACTCTGTGAGATGAATCCACACACGACAAAGCAGTTTCAGAGACAGCTTCTTTCTAGTTTTTATTTGGGGATATTCGGTTTTTCACACTAGGCCTCAGTGGGCTCCCAAAGGTATACTCGCGGATTCTACAGAAAGAGTGCTTCAAACCTCCTCAATCAAAAATTAGTTGTAATTCGGTGCCATGAATCCACACATCACAAAGCGGTATCATAGAGAGCTTCTTTCTATTTCTCTGGTGGGGATACTCGGTTTTTCACAACAGGCCCCAGTGGGCTCCCAAATGTCCATTCTGCTTCCAAACTGCTGAATCCAAAGGCAGTTTTAACTCGGTATGATGAATCCACACGTCACAAAGCTGTTTCATGAAGACCTTCTCTCTCGTTTTTATCTGAAAACATAAGATTTTTTCACCATACGACACAAGGGTCTCCGAAATGTACACAGACAGATTCAACAAAAAAACCCTTCCAACCTGCTGAGTAAAAAGAAAGGTTTAACTCTGCGAGACGAATACACACACGACAAAGCAGCTTCACAGAGAATGGTGTTTTTTGTTTGTTTGTTTGCTTGCTTGCTTGCTTGCTTGCTTGCTTTTTGGTTTGTTTTCTTGGTTTTTTTTTTTTTTTTTTTTTTTTTTTTGGAGACGCACTTTCGCTCTTGTTGCTCAGACTGGAGCGCAATGGCGCCATCTCGCCTCACTGCGACCTCCGCCTCCCAGGTTCAAGCAATTCTCCTGCCTCCGTTTCCCTTCCCGAGTAGCTGGGATTACAGGCATGTGCCACCACGCCCGGCTAATTTTGTATTTTCAGTAGAGACGGGGTTTCTCCATGTGGGTCAGTCTGGTCTCGAACTGCCGACCTCAGGTGATCTGCCAGCCTCGGCCTCCCAAAGTGCTGGGATGACAGGCGTGAGCCACCGCGCCCGTACAATTGTATTGTATCGTATTGTATTGTATTTACATTGATTGATTGATTGATTGATGCTGCCTGATCAAAGGTCACTCAGGCCCAGTCGTCAAAGTGGCGATTTCCTAGGCAACAAGGAAGGGGGGAGCTTGGAGGTGGGGGCGGGGGCGGTGGAGAAGACACAGTTGCCCCAGGCTGTGCGCAGGCGGCCTGAGCTTCCTTCCTCTGTTGAGGCCTCCATTTTCAGAGTAACAGTGGCCGCTAGGTGATGCCCGACGTCTGCCAATGAGACTGTCAGCCCGGAATGAATTGGGATCGCCTGGAGGGGGAGGCGGGAGGGGGAAGGATGGAGGCCCCCACAGCACAGTGGGTCACCGCGCCCTTCCAGGCGATCCCCACAACTAATCGACCAGGGCCCCTGGGGGCACACAGCCTAAGACCCCAGCCATCGGATCATCTGGAACTTCTGTCCGAAGACGAGAGACGAGAGACCGACTGGAAATTCTCTCGGTCAAGGTCCAAACGTAAAAGAATCACTGACACAGACACCAGGACTAACTAAGACAATTTGTAAAAGTTTCCGTGTTTTGGGTGAATCCGCGTATTTCTGGATCACAAAATTACTGATTTTGAACATTGCGGTTTTTCCACTCCTTACGTGTACGGTCCTGTGATAGACAGACCAGGGGACTCCTCAGCTCAGAGTCCATGAGGCCAGAAGCTGACATCCTAAATTTCTATGTAGAATGAATTTCAGCAAGCCAGCCAAACACTCTGCCGTAAAACTGTCCGGAAGACAAGCGGTGGTGTTTCGGGGGCGGATTTGGGGGGGGGGGGGGAGCCGGGTGCGGTACGCTCACGCCTGTCATCCCCGCACTTTGGGAGGCCGAGGGCAGGCGGATCCCTCGAGATGGTGGCCATTGCACTCCAGCGTGGGCAACAAGAGCGAAAACTCCGTCCAAAACAAGAACAACAACAGAAACGTGAAGTGCCGTCTGCTGTTCTTTTTGCTTCCCACCCCGAGAAGAACAGAATACAGCTGTTGTCTCCCTGCCCGCCTGCCTGCCTGCCTGCCTGCCTGCCTGCCTGTCTGCGTGCCTGTCTGTCTGTCTGTCTGTCTGTCTGTCTGTCTGTGACAGGGTCTCGCTCTGTCTTTCGCCCAGACTGGAGTGCAGTGACACCATTGTGGCTCACTGCAGCCTCAACTTCCCCGGGGTTAGGGGATTCTTCTAAGGGATCCTACGGCCTCGGCCTCCCAAAGTGTTGGGGTTACAGGCGTGAGCCATCAGCACCCGGCCTGAGTTCATACATCTGGTCTCACTACGCCTTAACCACACGCCCGTGAAGCACTCAAGTCAAGAGAGAGTCGGCAAGAGACTTTCAGCATTCTCTCCCAAAACCAGTGAGGTGGATGGCGGCCCTGTGTTTCCCAAGCTCCTGTGGTTTTAAGTGGCCACGCGTAGAGGATAGATAGATTTAAAATGTTTCCAGAGAGGCGCAAGCCACAGTCATTCAGGACATCCGAGCGCGAGATGGGGTTTCTGACAGCGACTTAAGGGCCAGGGAGGGCCAGAGTCTGCCGAGGCCCTCGTTCCAGTGGTGGGGCCGATGGAACCCAAGGCTGAGGGAGCCAGCAGTCCGCACAGAGAGAGCTCCAGCCCTAGGCCCCACCGTGCAGACCGACTCAGAAGGAAGAGAGTCCCTCATCCTACATACGTCACATCCCTCCACTGAACTTGGGAGCGGATCCGTTTTCCAAACATGAGGTGACTCTCGGTTCGAAATGGATCACAAGGGGCCGGGCTTTCCAGAGTCGGCATGATAAAGCAGTCATTCTGTGGCACAGAACGAGGTGTGGCTCTTATCTAGACTCCGCAGTGAAAGCCAGTGAAACAGGGCGAAACCCCGTGTCTACTAAAAATTAAAAGAGGAGCCGGGCATGGTGCCGCTTGAAGGCAGGAGAATCGCTGGAACCCGGGAGGCAGAGGTTGCAGTGAGCTGAGATCACACCACTGCACTCCAGCCTGGGGGACAGAGCGAGACCGCATCTCAGAAACAGACAAACACACAAAGCCAATCAAGGTGTTTAACTCAACGTGTCACCCACGGGTCTCTCGACAGGATACATCCAGCACCCGGGGAAACAGGGAAACGTCGAGGGGTGGGGTGGAATCTATTTTGTGGCCCCAAGGGAGGGTTTGAGAGATACTCCCGCAAAGGTGACTGCCTAAGGAAGCCCCTCCGTCCAAGAAGCGATAGTCATTTCTAGCCTGTAGCCACCCACGAGGGAGAATCGGGCTCTCTGCAGAACCCCCCACCCCCCGACTCGTGAAATGGTCTCTCTCACTCTGTCAGGCTCTATTCACGCCGTGTGGTTTTGTAACCTCCAGCGTGTGTGCGTGGGGTGGGGGATGGGGTGGGGTGGGGTGGGGGCGGCTGTGGACAGAGGAGGGGAAAAAGCGATGGTGTCCCACGGGTGCCCGGGACGTGGGTCGTGGTTGGGGTGGCCAGAGCCTAGGGAACTCATCGCCTGTCAGGACGTCTCCCCCTCCAGGTCCCCTCTCTGCCCTACGCTCCACATCTTCGCAGTTCAGTGGAGACCTTGTGGATGGAAGTCGCTGTCCCTTTGGACTTTAGCCGAGGAAGGCCGGGCTCCCAGGTGTCTCCCGGGAGTTGGGGCCTCGGGCAGGCTCGCAAGGATGCTGACGGTGATGGTGACGGTGATGTACATTGGAGTCCTCGGGCCAATGCACAGGGATCCCTTTGACCTCGTTGGGAGAGGTCAGCTTTGCGGAGTCCCGTGCATCCTTCCGGAGACTCATCCAGCGCTAGCAAGCGTGGTCCCGAGGATCCCAGCTCTCAGCAGAGGCACTTTTGTTCACGCAGGATCCTGGGCAGGAAAGTTCTCAGCAGGCTTAGGCCTCCTAGCCAAGAAGCCGAAGCCACTTCTGGGATATTTTCAAAGAGCCAGTGGTTCTTTGAAGTGCTTGCAGATACAGATTTGAGAAGTG
>NC_133415.1:39810000-39820000 GCF_049350105.2 Macaca mulatta | reverse complement strand
ATGCCATCGGCCCAAGCTGCCTCTGGGGAAGTGGGACCGTGCCGCCCCCATCTCAAAAAACGGTGGCCACTACCACCGATGCAAATGTCAGCCTGGCAAGAATGAGATCGCCGGCAAGGGGTGGGGGAAGGGGAGAGAAGACGGAGGCACACCCGGCTGGCTCCGGAACGTTTCCAAGCAGGATGTTGGGAGGCGGGGGGTGGGGAGGTTGAGGGGAACCCACCTCACTGACTCACTAAATTCAGGTACAGGGACGTGGGGGAGGGGGGGAGCCGCGGCGGGGTGCGGGGTGGGGGGGGGCACTTGAAAATTAAACTGACCCCTCATACAGCCCAAGTAGAAGAGTCTATGCGCATTAAAGAAACCAACACACAAAGAAAACTAAAGCGCCGATAAAAGAACAATAGGGCCCCCCGCCAGGGCGGAGGTTACCTAGGCAACGAGGGAGAGAGGGAGGGGCCTCCAGAAGGGAGGGCGAGAAACCGGTTGCCCCGGGCTCGGTGAAGTTTCGGCGAGACCTCCCTCCGTGCCACCTCGACTTTCAGTAACAGTGGCCGCTAGGTGATGCCCGAAGACAACCGATGCCTGCAAGTGTCAGTCATCACGGAAAAGAAGTGAAGGATGGATCGCTCTGGGTCGGGGTGGAGGTTGGGGAGGGGGATGCGGCGGAGGCACACCGCGTCGCCGGCGTCTCCCGGATCCCTCTCAGACCAGGCCATTTCCGGGCCCAGGGAGTCCTCCCACGCGATGCCCGCGACTGGTCGACCAGAACCCCCAGGGGCACAGCCAAAGTTTCTGCCCCTGGGATCACCTGGCACTTCCATTCCCCCAGAGAGAAGAGAGGACCAGGGGTGCGGGGCGCGTGGAGGACGCCAGGGGTGGAGGTGGGAGCTACCAAAGACACAAGTGCGGTCATTAGCGTGTCAGAGTGGACTCCAGACCCACGACCTCAGAGAGGCAATCCCTGAACGAGTGTTAGTGCATGACATCCACGCTCCCGGACACGGCGTGGATTTCACGGGGAAAGCAGTGCACATCACACTCCCTTCCTGTTCCGGGGCAAGATTTTGCTCCCGAAGTACCCATTTCTCAACCGTGTTCCCCAAAGTCCACCCTGTCGTGAATCAGTCATGAATCTAGTCAGTACGGTGAATCGCGGAGCAGCCACATCCCACCACGAAGATCGGAGTCCGCACACTACACATCGCCCCACGCGGTGTCTCCCCACAAGAACATCACCGCCGTCCTAGCCGAGTAGTGATACAGTGCCATTTCTTTCATTTTCTCTTTCTCGCTTGCTATTTATTTATTTATTTATTTATTTATTTTTGAGACAGAGTCTCACTCACTCTACAGCCCAAGCTGTAGCGCTGTGGCACGATCTCGGCTCACGGCAACCCCCGCCTCCCAGGTTCAAGCGATTCTCCCGCCTCCGACTCCCGAGTAGCTGGGATCACAGGGGTCTGCCCCACCGCACCCGACTCAGTTTTGTAGTTTTAGTAGAGACGGGGTTTCACCACGTGGGCCAGGCTGGTCTTGAACTCCTGACCTCCTGATCCGCCCGCCTCGGCTTCCCAAAGTGCTGGGGTGACAGACGTGAGCCACCGCGTTCAGCCCCTACGGTGCCATTGCTTGGAAATCACTCGTGGGAACACACACTTATGGGTCACGTGTGAAGAATTTTCCTTTGTCTATTTTTTTTCCCCTTTTTTTCGTGTGTGTGTGTGTGTGTGTGTGTGTGTGTGTGTGTGTGTGTGTGCGTGCGTGTGCGCGCGCGGTGGGACGGAGTTTCGCTCTTGCTGCCCAGGCTGGAGTGCAATGGCGCGATCTCGGCTCACTGCAACCTCCGCTTGCCAGGTTCCAGCGATTCTCCTGCGTCTGCCTCCCGAGTAGCTGGGATTACAGGCCTGCGCCCCCATGCCCGGCTAATTTTGTATTTTTAGTAGAGACGGGGTTTCTTCATGTGGGTCAGGCTGGCCTCGAACTCCCGACCTCAGGTGATCCACCCGCCTCGGCCTTCCAAAATGCTGGGATGACGGGCATGAGCCACCGTGCCCGGCCTTAGCCGTTTATTTTAAAGTCGAGGAGCTTATCAGGGAAATACGAGAAGTTTGGACATCACAGGTGACAGAGAGAAAGGTCTGCAAATGGCCCTTCCATCCAAGTGGGGACCCGGCCTCGATCTCCCGAAATCATGCACCCAGTGGGGAAGCCCGGCAAGGCCCGTCTGTGTAGATTCCTCTCGGCCTCTCTAAGCACGCACTTCTCACTTTGGTGGAAGGGGCAGGGCCCTCTCTGGGACGGGGGAATCTGACAGACAAAGAGACAGACGTAGAAAAAGAGAGATCGACAGACAGAGACAGAGAGAAACGGACAGAAAGAGCGAGAGAGCGAGAGAGCGAGAGCGAGAGCGAGAGAGAGAGAGAAACAGACTAGACAGGGAGGGGGAGAGAGGGAGAGAGACAGACAGAGACAGACAGACAGGCAAAAAAGAGAGTAAGACAGAAGACAGACACAGTGAGTGAGAGACACAGGTAGAGAGAGAGAGAGAGAGAGAGAGAGAGAGAGAGAGACAGAGAGACAGAGAGAAAGAGAGGGACAGGCAGACAGATAAAGAGAGTGACAGAGAAAGACATAGACGGACAGTGAGAGACAGAGAGAAAGAGACAGAGAGAGAGAGAGAGAGAGAGAGAGAGAGAGAGAGAGAGAGGCAGACAGACAGACAGGCAAAGAAAGAGAGTAAGACAGAAGACAGACACAGTGAGAGAGACAGGAAAGACAGAAACGGACAGAGAGAGACAGAGAGGAACAGACAGAAAGAGAGAGGGTCCTAGCCCAATAGCGATACAGTGCCATTTCTTTCATTTCCTCTTTCTTTCCTTCTTTCTTTCTTTCTTTCTTTCTTTCTTTCTTTCTTTCTTTCTTCTTTTTTTATTTTTTTATTTTTTTGAGACGGAGTCTTGCTCTGTCACCCAGGCTGGAGTGCAGTGGCGCGATCGCAGCTCCCTGCAACCTCCGCCTCCCGGGTTCACACCATTCTCCGGCCTCAACCTCCCGAGTAGCTGGGACTACAGGCGCCGGCCACTACACCCAGATAATTCGTTTGTTTTTTTTGGAGAGACGGGGTTTCACCATGTTAGCCAGGATGGTCTCGATCTCCTGACCTGGCGATCCGCCCGCCTCAGCCTCCCAAAGTACTAGGATGACAGACGTGAGCCACTGCGTTCAGTCTACAGTGCCGTATCTCAGAAATCACTCACAGGAACAGACACTTACAGGTCATGTGTAGAGTTTCTTTTTTTGTTTTGTTTTGTTTTGTTTTGTTTTGTTCCGTTTTGTTTTGTTTTGCACGAGGAGGTGGCGGGATGGAGTTTCGCTCTTGCGTCCCAGGATGGAGTGAAATGGCAGAGGGGACTCAGGGAGTCAACCTATGGCAGAGATGGCACGTCATTCAGAGCGTAACGTCCACAGCGAAAGGTGGTAGGGCCGGCACTTTTAAAGGCTGAAATCCCGGCGGCTCAGGCCTGTCGTCCTCGCACTTTGGGAGGCCCAGGAGAACGGATCACTTGAGGTCAGGAGTTCGAGACCAGTGCGGCCAACATGGAGAAACCCCGTCTCTACTCAAAATACAAAAATTAGCCGGATGTGGTGGTGTGCGCCTGTAATCCCAGCCACTGAAGAAGAATCACTGGAATCCGGGAGGCAGAGGTTGCAGTGAGCCGAGGGAGTGCCACTGCACCCCCGCCTGGGTGACAGACTGAGAGAGACTCAGTCCCTCCCTACCAAAAAAGAAAGAAAGAAAGAAAGAAAGAAAGAAAGAAAGAAAGAAAGAAAGAAAGAAAAAAAAAAAAAAAAAAGAAAAAAGAAAAAAAAAACACAGGGACCGCCACCGGGCGCAGTGGCTCACACATGTAATCCCAGCACTTTGGGAGGCCGAGGTGGGCGGATCACCTGAGGTCAGGAGTTCAAGAGCAGCCTGGCCCACATGGTGAAACTCCGTCTCTACTAACATAGAAACATCTTCGGAGCATGATGGTGGGTGCCTGTAATCCCAGCTGCTCAGGAGGCTGAGACGGGAGAATCGCTTGAACCTGGGAGACGGTGGTTGCAGTGAGCCGAATCGCACCACCGCACTCCAGGCTGGGTGGCTGAGTGAGACTCTGTCTTAAAACAACAACAACAACAGCAGCAAAAAAAAAATAGCAAACGCACAAAAAAAGAACAGGCCAAAATACTCCATTGTCACTGAACGTTCCGCCACCAGACCGGAAACCCCCTGACTCAGGTCAAGGAGGTGGTGTTTCCTTCTCTCTGTCTCTGTCTCTGTCTCTCTCTCTCTCTCTCTCTCTCTCTCTCTCTCTCTCTCTCTCCCTCCCCCCCCCCAACTTTTATGTCTTGTTCAAGCAGACATGTGCAAGATTGTTACACAAGTAAACTTCTGACTGGGGGGTTCAGTGTGCAGATGATTTCATCACCCGGATAACTCAGCGCAGTACCCGACAGTTTTCGTGGTTTGGTTTTTTGTTTTGTTTTGTTTTGTTTTGTTTTTCCCTGAAGATGTCTCTCCTTCCACACCTCCTCCCTCAAGTAGGCTCCCGCCTCCCTGGTCCCCCTCGTTCTGCCCACGAGTTCTCATTATTTAGTTCCCAGTTATAGATGAGAACACGCGGTCTTTAGCTGATCGTTGCTTTCATCTTCGGCGGTGGCGGTGAAAGAGGCATGACACGAAATCGACCCTTAGGACGCTCCCCTCCGTCCACACCCCACACCCCCTCCCCACACACACCCTCATTCCTGCCCCCCCTCCTCAAACCCAAGACAGGAAGAAAGGCAGATATTAAAGTCAGAGGTCAGCCTCCAAGACGGTGGAGGCAAGGGATCTGAAAGGGTGAGCAAGCGATAGGGGTCGGGGGATGTCGTGGCCGAGCTAGCAAAAATAGGGGACCGACTTTCCAGCCCCAGCACACCCCCAATCCTCAACCGCAGCTAGCCTCTGGGTGGGGTTGCGCCTGTAAAAGCTTCTGAATGGAGAGAAGCCCAAGGCTATGGAAGGCATCAGCTCCAAGTCCGGGAAGGGAACAGGGCTTTGTGCATTGGAATGGGGCTTTAGAAGGCGGTGCTGCGGTTTCCAAAGCGACACGCCTCGCCTCGCCTCGCCTCGCCTCGCCCCGCCCCGCCTCGCCCAGAGCGAAACTCCGTCTCAAAAAAATAATAATAATTTTAAGATAATAATAATACTAAAAAATAAATAAATAAATAAATAAATAAATAAGAAATAAATAGTTAGTACAGCGGTCGTGGTCGTGAATCATTCCCCGGAGTCCAGGCGCAGTGGCTCACGCCCGTCACGCGAGCACTTTGGGACGCCGGGGCAGAAGGGTTGCAACAACATGATGAGACCCTGTCTGTGCAAAAACAGTTGAAAAGGAAGGCCGGGCGCGGCGGCTGACGCCTGCCGTCCCAGCACTTTGGGAGGCCGGGGAGGGAGAATCACCTGAGGTCGGGAGTTGGAGACCAGCCTGACCAACATGGAGAAGCCCCGTCTCTAGTAAAAATACAAAATCAACCAGACGTGGTGGTGCATACCTGCAACCCGAGCTACTACTCGGGAGGCAGACTCAGGAGAATCTCTTGAACCCGGGAGGCAGAAGTTGCGGTGAGCCGAGATCCGCGCCATTGCACTCCAGTCTGGGCAACAAGAGCGAAACTCTGTCTCGGGAAAAAGAAAAATAAAACAATAAAAATTGAAAATCATCTGGGCACAGTGGCGCATGCCCCGTGGTCCCAGGCACTACACTCTGGAGGCTGAGGTGGAAGGATCGCTTGAGTCCAGGAGCGTCCACACTGCAGTGAGTTTGGTTTTGATGGCACCACTGCCAGGGTGACAGAGTGAGACGCCGTCTGTAAATCAGTCAAGCAATCAATCAGATCACTGCAAGGAGCTCTCTATGTCTTACTTTCAATAGGTGTCTCTTCAGGCCAAGCAGGCATGGTGCCTCACGCCAGTAATCCCAGCACTTTGGGAGGCCGAGGTGGGATGAAAGAAGGAAGGAAGGAAGGAAGGAAGGAAGGAAGGAAGGAAGGAAGGAAGGAAGGAAGGACAGACAGAACAAAAAGTTTTACAACCCTTTTTTTCATAGTGTCAGGAATTTACAGATAATACAAGTAGTTTAGGTCAGGGGCCGATGTTATTAGTATTACTTTTTTTTTTTTTTTTTTAACTCCTACGGCCTGGTGGTGGTGCCAAGGTTGTCTGGCTATTTATCTGACTTTTGTTTGTTTCTAACGTTTTGCTTTCTCTCTTTCCTCCTGTCTTGTGAACTAGGCAAGGTGGGGGGAGGAGGGCAGCAGGAGCAGTAGAGGTCTCCTTCCTCATCCCCCACTTTGAGAATTTTCACTAATTAGTGGGCGGGTTCCCTTTCATTTTTACTTTTTGGGTCTTTTAGCGAGACAGAGTGATAGCGTTTTATGTAATACACTTGTGTGGAAGTTTTCTGACGAGCCATGGTAGCTACAAAACCTTTTATCATTGGAAGGAGCAAGTGTAATACACAGGGGCGCAGCAAGCAAGTAAGTTTCTTTTTTTTTTTTTTTTTTGAGACCGAGTCTCGCTCTGTCACCCAGGCTGGAGTGCTGTGGCCGGATCTCAGCTCACTGCAAGCTCCGCCTCCCGGGTTCACGCCATTCTCCTGCCTCAGCCTCCTGAGTAGCTGGGACTACAGGCGCCCGCCACCTCACCCGGCTAGTTTTTTTGTATTTTTTAGTAGAGACAGGGTTTCACCGTGTTAGCCAGGATGGTCTCGATCTCCTGACCTCGTGATCCGCCCGTCTCGGCCTCCCAAAGTGCTGGGATGACAGGCTTGAGCCACCGCGCCCGGCCAGCAAGTTTCTATTACAAGTAATACACTTACAGTGAGGGTTTTACATTTTCTACAGCTGGAAACTCTTTTCTAAATGAAGACCTAGGATCAAACCTGTGTTAAACCTGAACAGGCACATGTACTAACTTTGTCATGTCTTAAGCAGGTTAGTTTTTAACTGGGCCTTAAAACCTTTTTTTAGCAAGTAAAACAGTATTTTTTAATCAGAGAAGTTTTTACGAGCCCGACGCTTGAACTTGCGGCGTCTGTTTGGGGAAAGAGTTGGTTAAAGTCATGTTATCTTGAGGCATTAACCCTTCTGCTTCTCCAGGCCATTGGTCTCTTACGTTAGCCCTTCTATCAACATAACATGAAGAAACATCTAGGCTGCCAGCAATGTTTTCAGCCTACTGAGGAAATAGGTTTTTTTCTGTTTTTTTATTTTTATTTTTTAAATTTTTGGCTAAAGGAGGAGGTTCTGGTAACTTCTGGTTTATATGTTTAAAGAATGACTGAAAGACCTTGCGATCGTTGCTGGGCTGGACGGGTCTGGGTTTCCTAAGCAGTACGTGTACAGTGGGGACACCTTACATAGGTGTTTCTTCTAGCATGGTTATGGGTGGGGGGTGGGGTGGGGTGGTAACAACAACAAAGCAATGTATAGCATATTCATATCCAGCAAGGACGAAAGAGGTCCTCACCTGGGAAAAAGGTTGAATACAGCGACAGAACAATAGGAAAACAGTTAGTATTCTAGGAAAACTATCTGTCTTAAGATTTTTAACTACATTGACTTGCTTGATGAGTCCTCAAGCTTCGGCCGTGCATAGACTAGTCAGCTGCCGGTGTGTGACTAGAGCAGGGCTTGTGGTCCTCAGCAGCAGCTTGGAGCTTGGTCTCGTCTCAGGATCAGCCGGGCTGGATGATCTGCGCCCTGTTAGCCGGTCCACTTGTCCTGAGCTGTCGGTGTTAGCTGACTGTGGTGGATCCAAGACGCAACACCTGCAACTTTAACAGCAGTGGGAGTGGACAAGGTTACAGTATAGGGCTCATCCTATATGGGTTGTAGAAAAATTAGGTTTTACTTTAAACAGAGTCCCTAGATTTAAATGGGTGTCAGGCTTATAGGCATTATTTTTCTTTATTTAATTATGAACACTTCGTATGGCTATTTTGAAAGGCTGCATTTGCCTTTTAAAGGTTAATTTCTTTAGTTTCCGGAGGTCACCTTTTATTTGACCTACGATTTGCGGGTGGCCAACTGAACACAATCTTACAGGGCAGATACCTAGTTTGTTTGGTAGGGGTGCACCTGACTCGGAGGAGGACCGTAGGCAAAAACCTGATTTTATCTTAAGTGAATTTCCTGGCATATATCTATATATCTATCTATATCTATATCTATATCTGTATCTGTGTGTGTGTGTGTGTGTGTGTGTGTGTGTGTGTGTGTGTGTGTGTATATATATACATCTATCTATCTATCTATCTATCTATCTATCTATCTATATCTATATGGCAACCCTTTTTTTTTCGTTTTGTTTTTTGGTCGCCAGTAGCTGCTCGCTCGAGTGTCCAGTTCATGCGTTCCACCTTTTGTTGAACTTTGTGGCCGATAGGCTGCGTGTAACCTCTGTTGTATTGTTAACAGTCTTGTTAAATCTTGCACTATTCCAGCTACAGCTACAAATGCTGGCCTATTGTCTGACTTTAAAATCAGAGGTAGTCTTAAACCTGGGGATAATGTCTTTTAACAGTACTTTAGTCACTTCTTGTACTTTTTCTGTCCTGGTGGGGAAAACTGTAACTTACCCTGAAAAGGTGCAAACAAGCACTAGCCTCCAGCAGGGGGCAGTCCTGTAAAGTCTATAAGCAAGTTTTCACAAGGTATGGCTCTTTTTCCTGTTTCAGTTTCTTAGAGGAGGAGTTCCCCCCTCCCCCCATCCCCACCCCCACTCCGCCCCTTTGTCACTGTATCTAGTGGCTGAGCCTTCAGTGAGAAATTGGAATCCAGATACGGCAGAGTCTTGCTGTTTGTAACTTCTAATGTGACCATGGGCTCCTGGGAGCCTAATGAGAAGGTGCCTAGTCTGCCCTAGTCTTTACATTCTTCAGCTCCCGTCAGCCTGATCAGATGAGTGTCTGGTTCCTCCAAGGTGCAGCAGCCCTTGGCCGATGGCCTCTTTGTCTTGCGGCCTTGGCCATTTCCTGTATTGCCTTCTGAACATTTACCCTTCTAGAGTCTTTTTTTTTTTTTTCCATCTCGCACATTAATCTCTCTCTAGCCTTGTCCGGCTCTGGAATCCTTGCCTAACTTGACTTCGGTCATGTCTACATCCACGTCCGCGGCCTCTCACAATGCTGCTTCCCCCCCCCGCGTTCTCACGCTCCTACGGCCAGCTGGTGGGGCCCGAGAAACGGCACGGGCCCTGCCCCCGCCCACGCACTGCTGTCTGTCTCTCCTGTTTTCTTTTGATTCTCTATCTTTACACTTGCTTTTAGTCTTTCTTTTTCTTTTGCTCTTTTCCCTCTTTTCTAGAGTTTAACAGGCTCTTTTCTTTATACACTTGGAGGGTGAAACAGGCATACCGAGAGTCAGCGTAAATGTTTACAGTCTTACCCTCACCGAGTTCTAAGGCCCGGATTAAAGCAATGAGCCCAGCTTAACGACAGCGTCCAGGGTTACCACCGCATATTCTGCACATCTCTCCCCTCGTGGGTTGGTGAAGCTGTTCCCGTCCACGCATAGCTCCTAGTGTACTGATGCCCAAGGCTGGTCCCGGAGGTCAGATCTGCTAGAGTACACTGGAGTCCAACACCTCTACACAGTCATGCTCGACAGGGCTCTAGCTGTCGGGAGCAAGGCGGTGGGTTCAGGGTGTTCCCAGTTTAGTAGCTCAATGGTTGAAAAGGGCTGATAGATGAAAGTCTGTTGCCCACCCCCCTCCCCCCGGGATGTGGGCCTGGTCATTATAATAGACAGGTCCTCGTATCTCCCTGAGAGGCATTTACAGAGCTCGAGTAAGACCAGATCTGAGATGGCCCACTTGACTATCTCGACTTCTTTCCTTGGCCTCTGGAGGCTCCGATCCTTCCCTTCGAGGTGAGACCTGGGGCGTGTCAGCTCCTGAATCTCATTT
>NC_133415.1:39782500-39790000 GCF_049350105.2 Macaca mulatta | reverse complement strand
ACCGCCCGCAGGCGGGGATGGGAGACGGGGGAAACCCCGCGGGCGGGACGAGAAGAACGGGTCTCATTCACCACGAATGCCCGCCCCTCGCCCGTCGCGGCTCGGTCCCGGCCCGGGAGAGCGTGACATCACCACATCGATCAGGGAAAGCATCCCCGGAGCAGGGTCGGCCAGCCAGCCACAGCCTCCCCAGAGGCCAGCGAGCAGATCAGCCTGGCCATCCCCAGCTCCAGGACAGGGGCGGCAGACAACCCGGCAGAGACGAGGAATGCCTGACACGCACGGCACGGAGCCAGCGGGAGTGGGGTTGTCTCGGCCGCCCCAGGTGCCCGCAGCGGGGAGCGCACGGTGGCAGGGTAAGCCCGCGCCACCTTCCCCGCCGCCCCCAGGTGGGTCAGAGACCCGGACCCAAGGCGGCACCGGGAGCTGGGACGCTCGGATGCATGAGAGACCGGGCACACGGGCCCCAGCAGGCGGCTCAAGCACGAGCAGGGCCGGCTAGCCGGGTCACCGGGAGGCCGAAGACCCGCGACGCATCCAAGAGACCCAACCTCTCCAGCGACAGGTCGCCAGAGGACAGCGTGTCAGCAATAACCCGGTGGCCCAAAATGCCGGCTCGGAGTGAAACATATACCTCCCCAGGAGACAGGAGGTCGAGTCACCGACCACGCCGCCGGCCCAGGGAACCCGCGACACGGGCATCTGTCCCCAAAATCGCCACCATCGCAGCCAGACACGGAGCACCCAGGGCCCTCTGGTCGACCCCAGGACACACGCCGGAGCAGCGCCGGGCCAGGGACGTCCTCCCGGCCACCCGTGCCACGCAGGGGCCGGCCCGAGTCTCCAGAGCGAGACTCGGAAGCGTTTCCGGCCGTCCCCTCGTACGACCGGGACACACGAGGGACCGAAGGCCGGCCAGGTGTGACCTCTCGGGCCGCACGCGCGCTCAGGGAGCGCTCTCCGACTCCCCACGGGGACTTGCAAACAACAGGTCACGGCAGAGGGACCGCTCCCCGGCACCCGGGGGACGAGGCAGGACGGTCCCCGGCTCCCCACGGGGACTTGCAGAAAAAATTCGGCCGCTGCCTCAGACGGCCAGGATGCGCGCGGGCCCGCGACCGGGCCGGGAAGGGTGTCCCCAGCCTCCCACCCCAAGCCCGGTGGGTCCCCGCGGGTCGCGGGTCAGGCCTCGGGAGCCGCGGCGTGCTGGTCGACCAACCCCGGCAGCCCCACACCCGGCTCTGGCCCGAAAGCGCAGCGACAACCTCTCCCCACATAAGCCTGCACGCCTGAGCTCTGACTCACAAGTGACGCGCCAGAGCTCTGGCGCGACCGGGACAGCCCGGCTGACGACCGCGGTCTTTCCGGAGCTCTGCCTAGCTCACAGCGGGGACGGTCCCCTCCCTCGGCAGCTGCCACCGCAGCTCCGGAAGCCAAGGGAACGATATAAAAGCGGCCGCCAGATGGAGTCCGACAACCGTCGCGAACGTCACCAAGACAGATCCGGATGGCAGGCCGGCCCGCGGACCGCAAAACCGAAACCGTGAGTCGAGAGACGCTATCCCGAGGCCGAAAACGCAGCCCCTGTACCCCAACCCCACAGAAACGGTCCCCAAACCCTGTCTCTGCATGGACCGCGACACAGTCAGAAGACAACCCACGGCGTGTGGATGTTCGGAGAGGCATCTCGGTGGGAGAAACAACAAGCAAGGACTCGGTCGCGGGTCGTTGAGGACACAGGGAGACACAGAATGCGTAGGCTCTTCCTGAATCCAGACAGAGAAGGAGGGAGGGAGGGAGGGAGGGAGGGAGGGAGGGAGGGAGGAAAGGCAGGCAGGCAGGCAGGCAGGCAAACATAAAGAAGGAAACAGAGAAAGAAAGAAAGGAAGGAAAACCTAAAGGAGAGAAAGAAAGAAAAGAGAAGAAAAGAGAAGACAAATATTAATATAAGTATTTCCATTTGTATATAGGTATAACATATAAAACTACATTAAAATAGAAAAAAATTTATATGCATACACATGAATGAACAGATAAAAATGAATAAACAAAAAATAAGATAACATAACATAAGCAAATAGGCCAGGCGCGGTGGCTGACGCCTGTGATCCCAGCACTTTCAGAGGCTGGGGGAGAGAGAGAGAAAAAAAATGAAAGAAAGAAAGAAAGAAAGAAAGAAAGAAAGAAAGAAAGAAAGAAAGAAAGAAAGAAAGAGAGAGAGAGAGAGAGAGAGAGAAAGAAAGAAAGAAAGAAAGAAAGAAAGGAAGAAAGAAAGAAAGAGAGAGAGAAAGAAAGACAGAAAGAAAGAAAGAAGAAAGAGAGAGAGAGAGGGAGAAAGACAGCGAGAAAGAAAGACGAGAGAAGAAAGAAAAAAAAAGAAAGAGGAAAGACAGGAAGAAAGACAAAGCAAGAAAGCAAGAAAACAAGACAGCAAGAAAGCACGACAGAAAGAGAGAAAGAGACAGAAAGAAAAAGCAAGAAAGCAGCAGAGAGAGAGAGAGAGAGAGAGAGAGAGAGAGAGAGAGAGGCGCGAGGCGAGGCGAGGCGAGGCGAGGCGAATCTACCTGCTTTCACTACATGTGGGGAGAATCAGGAAAGCCCCCACTAACAACAAGGCCTGAAGTGGAGCTGCCATCTGTGAAATCCGAGCAGAAGAGTCCACACGGGTTAAAGACACGAAGAAAGACAGGGAAACAACTGCTCAAAGAGAAGAACAATCTGGCCCAGCCAGGGTCTGTCTCCTGAAGTTGTGTGGGCAACGAGGGAGTGGGACGGAGGGAGGGAGTGGGACGGAGGGAGGGAGGGCCTCCGAGGCTCGTGTCAAACAATAAATGATAATAAAATAAAAGGAAGTTAAAAAAAAAAATTGCGCATCATTCGTAGCATCACTGACGCCTCGAAAGGCGAGAGGCATGTGTTTATGTCACTGTGGGACTGTTTTCTTTTTTCTTTTCTCTTTTTCTTCCCTCTCTTCCCGGAAACTCACTTTTTAATTATTTCATTTTCCTTTTCTTTTTTTTTTTTTAATTTTTAATTTTACTTTCATTTTTACTTTTATTTTTAATTGCTTGAGAGGTTGTCTCCCTCTCTCGCCCAGGCTGGTGTACAGTGGCGCGATCTCGGCTCACTGCAACCTCCGCCTCCCAGGTTCAAGTGATTCTCCTGCCTCAGCTCGGCCTCCCGAGTAGCTGAGATTACAGAGGCGCACGACCATGCCCGGCTAATTTTTGGTATTTTGACTAGAGACGGACGGGGTTTCACCATACTGGCCCTGCTCGTCTGACCACCTCGTGATCCAGCGATCCACCACCCTCGGCGTCCCAAAGTGCTGGGATGACAGGCTTGAGCCACCGCGCCGGGCCTAGTTATTCCTTTTATTTTATTTCTAATTTTTAATTGTACGTATGCACGTATGCATGTATGTATGTATGTATGTATGTATGTATGTATGCATGCATGCATGTATCTATCCTTTTCTTTTTTTTTGAGACGGACAGAGAGAGACAGTGAGAAACAGAGAGAGAGAGAGAGAGACAGACAGACAGACAGAGAGAGAGAGAGAGAAACAGACGGGGGGGGAGAGAGAGAGAGAGAGAGAGAGAGAGAGAGAGAGAGACCAACAGACAGAAGGACAGGCAGAGAAAGAGAGTAAGACAGAAGACAGACACAGGGAGAGAGACAAGCGGGGGGGGGGGGAGAGAGAGAGAGAGAGAGAGAGAGAGAGAGAGCTCCCAGACATCACGAAGCCGTTTCAATGACATATTCTCTCTGGTCTTTGTCTGGGGATATTCAGTTTTTCAACGTAGGCCTCAAGGGCTCCCAGATGTCCCTTTCGAATCTCTACAAAGAGAGTGTCTCCAACCTGCCTAATCAAAACAAAGGTGTAACCCTTTAGGATGAGTCCACACATCGCAAAGCAGTTTCTCAAATACATTCTTTCTAATTTTCATCTGGGAATATTAGGTGATTCACCATAGGCCTAAAGGGACTCCCAAAAATCCATTCAGAGAGACTGCCCAAAAAAAGTGTTTCTAACCTGATGAATCCAAAGAATGGTGTATCGCTAAGAGATCAATCTACGCATCACAAATCAATGTGACAGATAGCCTCTCTCTGGTTTTAATCTGTGGATAGTCTGCTTTCCAACGTAGGCCTCAATGGGTTTCCAAATGTCCCCTCACAGATTCTACGGAAAGCGTGTTTCCAACCTCCTGGTTCAAAAGAATTATCCGTTCGAGGTGAATCCACACGTCAAAAAGCAGTTTCACCAGCAGCAGTTTTTCTCCTTTTCCTCTGGGGATGTTCACTTTCACCAGGAGCCACAAAGGGCTCCCAAATGTCCCTTCGAAGATTCTGCAAAGAACTGCTTCCAATCGGCCGCGTGCAGCGGCTCACGCCTGTCATCCCAGCATTTTGGGAGGCAGAGGCGGGTGGATCACCTGAGGTCAGGAGTTCGAGACCAGCCTGGCCAAAACGGTGAAACCCCATCTCTACCAAGAACACAAAAAATTTGCCGGGCTTGGTAGCGGGTGCCTGTGATCCCAACTACTTGGGAGGCTGAGGCAGGAGAATCCCTTCAACTGGAAGGCAGAGGTTGCAGTGAGCCGAGATGGTGTCACTGCACTCCAGCCTGGGGGACAGAGTGAGAGTCTGTCTTAAAAAAAATAAAAACATTAAGAAAAAAATACTACTACTACAACAACAACAACAACAACAACAACAACAACAACAACAACAAAATGCTTCCAATCTGCTGAATCAACAGAAAGGTTTAACTCAGTAAGAGGAATCTACACATCGCTAAAAAGCAGTTTTACAGATAGCTTCTTGTTAGTTTTTATCTACAGTTTCCTGGTTTTCACCCTAGGCCTCGAATAGCTCCCAAATGTCCTTTTGCAGATTCTACAAAAGGGCCGCTTCCAACCTGGTATATCAAAAGAAAGGTTTCACTCTGTGAGATGAATCCACACACGACAAAGCAGTTTCAGAGACAGCTTCTTTCTAGTTTTTATTTGGGGATATTCGGTTTTTCACACTAGGCCTCAGTGGGCTCCCAAAGGTATACTCGCGGATTCTACAGAAAGAGTGCTTCAAACCTCCTCAATCAAAAATTAGTTGTAATTCGGTGCCATGAATCCACACATCACAAAGCGGTATCATAGAGAGCTTCTTTCTATTTCTCTGGTGGGGATACTCGGTTTTTCACAACAGGCCCCAGTGGGCTCCCAAATGTCCATTCTGCTTCCAAACTGCTGAATCCAAAGGCAGTTTTAACTCGGTATGATGAATCCACACGTCACAAAGCTGTTTCATGAAGACCTTCTCTCTCGTTTTTATCTGAAAACATAAGATTTTTTCACCATACGACACAAGGGTCTCCGAAATGTACACAGACAGATTCAACAAAAAAACCCTTCCAACCTGCTGAGTAAAAAGAAAGGTTTAACTCTGCGAGACGAATACACACACGACAAAGCAGCTTCACAGAGAATGGTGTTTTTTGTTTGTTTGTTTGCTTGCTTGCTTGCTTGCTTGCTTGCTTTTTGGTTTGTTTTCTTGGTTTTTTTTTTTTTTTTTTTTTTTTTTTTGGAGACGCACTTTCGCTCTTGTTGCTCAGACTGGAGCGCAATGGCGCCATCTCGCCTCACTGCGACCTCCGCCTCCCAGGTTCAAGCAATTCTCCTGCCTCCGTTTCCCTTCCCGAGTAGCTGGGATTACAGGCATGTGCCACCACGCCCGGCTAATTTTGTATTTTCAGTAGAGACGGGGTTTCTCCATGTGGGTCAGTCTGGTCTCGAACTGCCGACCTCAGGTGATCTGCCAGCCTCGGCCTCCCAAAGTGCTGGGATGACAGGCGTGAGCCACCGCGCCCGTACAATTGTATTGTATCGTATTGTATTGTATTTACATTGATTGATTGATTGATTGATGCTGCCTGATCAAAGGTCACTCAGGCCCAGTCGTCAAAGTGGCGATTTCCTAGGCAACAAGGAAGGGGGGAGCTTGGAGGTGGGGGCGGGGGCGGTGGAGAAGACACAGTTGCCCCAGGCTGTGCGCAGGCGGCCTGAGCTTCCTTCCTCTGTTGAGGCCTCCATTTTCAGAGTAACAGTGGCCGCTAGGTGATGCCCGACGTCTGCCAATGAGACTGTCAGCCCGGAATGAATTGGGATCGCCTGGAGGGGGAGGCGGGAGGGGGAAGGATGGAGGCCCCCACAGCACAGTGGGTCACCGCGCCCTTCCAGGCGATCCCCACAACTAATCGACCAGGGCCCCTGGGGGCACACAGCCTAAGACCCCAGCCATCGGATCATCTGGAACTTCTGTCCGAAGACGAGAGACGAGAGACCGACTGGAAATTCTCTCGGTCAAGGTCCAAACGTAAAAGAATCACTGACACAGACACCAGGACTAACTAAGACAATTTGTAAAAGTTTCCGTGTTTTGGGTGAATCCGCGTATTTCTGGATCACAAAATTACTGATTTTGAACATTGCGGTTTTTCCACTCCTTACGTGTACGGTCCTGTGATAGACAGACCAGGGGACTCCTCAGCTCAGAGTCCATGAGGCCAGAAGCTGACATCCTAAATTTCTATGTAGAATGAATTTCAGCAAGCCAGCCAAACACTCTGCCGTAAAACTGTCCGGAAGACAAGCGGTGGTGTTTCGGGGGCGGATTTGGGGGGGGGGGGGGAGCCGGGTGCGGTACGCTCACGCCTGTCATCCCCGCACTTTGGGAGGCCGAGGGCAGGCGGATCCCTCGAGATGGTGGCCATTGCACTCCAGCGTGGGCAACAAGAGCGAAAACTCCGTCCAAAACAAGAACAACAACAGAAACGTGAAGTGCCGTCTGCTGTTCTTTTTGCTTCCCACCCCGAGAAGAACAGAATACAGCTGTTGTCTCCCTGCCCGCCTGCCTGCCTGCCTGCCTGCCTGCCTGCCTGTCTGCGTGCCTGTCTGTCTGTCTGTCTGTCTGTCTGTCTGTCTGTGACAGGGTCTCGCTCTGTCTTTCGCCCAGACTGGAGTGCAGTGACACCATTGTGGCTCACTGCAGCCTCAACTTCCCCGGGGTTAGGGGATTCTTCTAAGGGATCCTACGGCCTCGGCCTCCCAAAGTGTTGGGGTTACAGGCGTGAGCCATCAGCACCCGGCCTGAGTTCATACATCTGGTCTCACTACGCCTTAACCACACGCCCGTGAAGCACTCAAGTCAAGAGAGAGTCGGCAAGAGACTTTCAGCATTCTCTCCCAAAACCAGTGAGGTGGATGGCGGCCCTGTGTTTCCCAAGCTCCTGTGGTTTTAAGTGGCCACGCGTAGAGGATAGATAGATTTAAAATGTTTCCAGAGAGGCGCAAGCCACAGTCATTCAGGACATCCGAGCGCGAGATGGGGTTTCTGACAGCGACTTAAGGGCCAGGGAGGGCCAGAGTCTGCCGAGGCCCTCGTTCCAGTGGTGGGGCCGATGGAACCCAAGGCTGAGGGAGCCAGCAGTCCGCACAG
>NC_133415.1:39767500-39777500 GCF_049350105.2 Macaca mulatta | reverse complement strand
TCTAGTCAGTACGGTGAATCGCGGAGCAGCCACATCCCACCACGAAGATCGGAGTCCGCACACTACACATCGCCCCACGCGGTGTCTCCCCACAAGAACATCACCGCCGTCCTAGCCGAGTAGTGATACAGTGCCATTTCTTTCATTTTCTCTTTCTCGCTTGCTATTTATTTATTTATTTATTTATTTATTTTTGAGACAGAGTCTCACTCACTCTACAGCCCAAGCTGTAGCGCTGTGGCACGATCTCGGCTCACGGCAACCCCCGCCTCCCAGGTTCAAGCGATTCTCCCGCCTCCGACTCCCGAGTAGCTGGGATCACAGGGGTCTGCCCCACCGCACCCGACTCAGTTTTGTAGTTTTAGTAGAGACGGGGTTTCACCACGTGGGCCAGGCTGGTCTTGAACTCCTGACCTCCTGATCCGCCCGCCTCGGCTTCCCAAAGTGCTGGGGTGACAGACGTGAGCCACCGCGTTCAGCCCCTACGGTGCCATTGCTTGGAAATCACTCGTGGGAACACACACTTATGGGTCACGTGTGAAGAATTTTCCTTTGTCTATTTTTTTTCCCCTTTTTTTCGTGTGTGTGTGTGTGTGTGTGTGTGTGTGTGTGTGTGTGTGTGTGCGTGCGTGTGCGCGCGCGGTGGGACGGAGTTTCGCTCTTGCTGCCCAGGCTGGAGTGCAATGGCGCGATCTCGGCTCACTGCAACCTCCGCTTGCCAGGTTCCAGCGATTCTCCTGCGTCTGCCTCCCGAGTAGCTGGGATTACAGGCCTGCGCCCCCATGCCCGGCTAATTTTGTATTTTTAGTAGAGACGGGGTTTCTTCATGTGGGTCAGGCTGGCCTCGAACTCCCGACCTCAGGTGATCCACCCGCCTCGGCCTTCCAAAATGCTGGGATGACGGGCATGAGCCACCGTGCCCGGCCTTAGCCGTTTATTTTAAAGTCGAGGAGCTTATCAGGGAAATACGAGAAGTTTGGACATCACAGGTGACAGAGAGAAAGGTCTGCAAATGGCCCTTCCATCCAAGTGGGGACCCGGCCTCGATCTCCCGAAATCATGCACCCAGTGGGGAAGCCCGGCAAGGCCCGTCTGTGTAGATTCCTCTCGGCCTCTCTAAGCACGCACTTCTCACTTTGGTGGAAGGGGCAGGGCCCTCTCTGGGACGGGGGAATCTGACAGACAAAGAGACAGACGTAGAAAAAGAGAGATCGACAGACAGAGACAGAGAGAAACGGACAGAAAGAGCGAGAGAGCGAGAGAGCGAGAGCGAGAGCGAGAGAGAGAGAGAAACAGACTAGACAGGGAGGGGGAGAGAGGGAGAGAGACAGACAGAGACAGACAGACAGGCAAAAAAGAGAGTAAGACAGAAGACAGACACAGTGAGTGAGAGACACAGGTAGAGAGAGAGAGAGAGAGAGAGAGAGAGAGAGAGAGACAGAGAGACAGAGAGAAAGAGAGGGACAGGCAGACAGATAAAGAGAGTGACAGAGAAAGACATAGACGGACAGTGAGAGACAGAGAGAAAGAGACAGAGAGAGAGAGAGAGAGAGAGAGAGAGAGAGAGAGAGAGAGGCAGACAGACAGACAGGCAAAGAAAGAGAGTAAGACAGAAGACAGACACAGTGAGAGAGACAGGAAAGACAGAAACGGACAGAGAGAGACAGAGAGGAACAGACAGAAAGAGAGAGGGTCCTAGCCCAATAGCGATACAGTGCCATTTCTTTCATTTCCTCTTTCTTTCCTTCTTTCTTTCTTTCTTTCTTTCTTTCTTTCTTTCTTTCTTTCTTCTTTTTTTATTTTTTTATTTTTTTGAGACGGAGTCTTGCTCTGTCACCCAGGCTGGAGTGCAGTGGCGCGATCGCAGCTCCCTGCAACCTCCGCCTCCCGGGTTCACACCATTCTCCGGCCTCAACCTCCCGAGTAGCTGGGACTACAGGCGCCGGCCACTACACCCAGATAATTCGTTTGTTTTTTTTGGAGAGACGGGGTTTCACCATGTTAGCCAGGATGGTCTCGATCTCCTGACCTGGCGATCCGCCCGCCTCAGCCTCCCAAAGTACTAGGATGACAGACGTGAGCCACTGCGTTCAGTCTACAGTGCCGTATCTCAGAAATCACTCACAGGAACAGACACTTACAGGTCATGTGTAGAGTTTCTTTTTTTGTTTTGTTTTGTTTTGTTTTGTTTTGTTCCGTTTTGTTTTGTTTTGCACGAGGAGGTGGCGGGATGGAGTTTCGCTCTTGCGTCCCAGGATGGAGTGAAATGGCAGAGGGGACTCAGGGAGTCAACCTATGGCAGAGATGGCACGTCATTCAGAGCGTAACGTCCACAGCGAAAGGTGGTAGGGCCGGCACTTTTAAAGGCTGAAATCCCGGCGGCTCAGGCCTGTCGTCCTCGCACTTTGGGAGGCCCAGGAGAACGGATCACTTGAGGTCAGGAGTTCGAGACCAGTGCGGCCAACATGGAGAAACCCCGTCTCTACTCAAAATACAAAAATTAGCCGGATGTGGTGGTGTGCGCCTGTAATCCCAGCCACTGAAGAAGAATCACTGGAATCCGGGAGGCAGAGGTTGCAGTGAGCCGAGGGAGTGCCACTGCACCCCCGCCTGGGTGACAGACTGAGAGAGACTCAGTCCCTCCCTACCAAAAAAGAAAGAAAGAAAGAAAGAAAGAAAGAAAGAAAGAAAGAAAGAAAGAAAGAAAAAAAAAAAAAAAAAAGAAAAAAGAAAAAAAAAACACAGGGACCGCCACCGGGCGCAGTGGCTCACACATGTAATCCCAGCACTTTGGGAGGCCGAGGTGGGCGGATCACCTGAGGTCAGGAGTTCAAGAGCAGCCTGGCCCACATGGTGAAACTCCGTCTCTACTAACATAGAAACATCTTCGGAGCATGATGGTGGGTGCCTGTAATCCCAGCTGCTCAGGAGGCTGAGACGGGAGAATCGCTTGAACCTGGGAGACGGTGGTTGCAGTGAGCCGAATCGCACCACCGCACTCCAGGCTGGGTGGCTGAGTGAGACTCTGTCTTAAAACAACAACAACAACAGCAGCAAAAAAAAAATAGCAAACGCACAAAAAAAGAACAGGCCAAAATACTCCATTGTCACTGAACGTTCCGCCACCAGACCGGAAACCCCCTGACTCAGGTCAAGGAGGTGGTGTTTCCTTCTCTCTGTCTCTGTCTCTGTCTCTCTCTCTCTCTCTCTCTCTCTCTCTCTCTCTCTCTCTCTCCCTCCCCCCCCCCAACTTTTATGTCTTGTTCAAGCAGACATGTGCAAGATTGTTACACAAGTAAACTTCTGACTGGGGGGTTCAGTGTGCAGATGATTTCATCACCCGGATAACTCAGCGCAGTACCCGACAGTTTTCGTGGTTTGGTTTTTTGTTTTGTTTTGTTTTGTTTTGTTTTTCCCTGAAGATGTCTCTCCTTCCACACCTCCTCCCTCAAGTAGGCTCCCGCCTCCCTGGTCCCCCTCGTTCTGCCCACGAGTTCTCATTATTTAGTTCCCAGTTATAGATGAGAACACGCGGTCTTTAGCTGATCGTTGCTTTCATCTTCGGCGGTGGCGGTGAAAGAGGCATGACACGAAATCGACCCTTAGGACGCTCCCCTCCGTCCACACCCCACACCCCCTCCCCACACACACCCTCATTCCTGCCCCCCCTCCTCAAACCCAAGACAGGAAGAAAGGCAGATATTAAAGTCAGAGGTCAGCCTCCAAGACGGTGGAGGCAAGGGATCTGAAAGGGTGAGCAAGCGATAGGGGTCGGGGGATGTCGTGGCCGAGCTAGCAAAAATAGGGGACCGACTTTCCAGCCCCAGCACACCCCCAATCCTCAACCGCAGCTAGCCTCTGGGTGGGGTTGCGCCTGTAAAAGCTTCTGAATGGAGAGAAGCCCAAGGCTATGGAAGGCATCAGCTCCAAGTCCGGGAAGGGAACAGGGCTTTGTGCATTGGAATGGGGCTTTAGAAGGCGGTGCTGCGGTTTCCAAAGCGACACGCCTCGCCTCGCCTCGCCTCGCCTCGCCCCGCCCCGCCTCGCCCAGAGCGAAACTCCGTCTCAAAAAAATAATAATAATTTTAAGATAATAATAATACTAAAAAATAAATAAATAAATAAATAAATAAATAAGAAATAAATAGTTAGTACAGCGGTCGTGGTCGTGAATCATTCCCCGGAGTCCAGGCGCAGTGGCTCACGCCCGTCACGCGAGCACTTTGGGACGCCGGGGCAGAAGGGTTGCAACAACATGATGAGACCCTGTCTGTGCAAAAACAGTTGAAAAGGAAGGCCGGGCGCGGCGGCTGACGCCTGCCGTCCCAGCACTTTGGGAGGCCGGGGAGGGAGAATCACCTGAGGTCGGGAGTTGGAGACCAGCCTGACCAACATGGAGAAGCCCCGTCTCTAGTAAAAATACAAAATCAACCAGACGTGGTGGTGCATACCTGCAACCCGAGCTACTACTCGGGAGGCAGACTCAGGAGAATCTCTTGAACCCGGGAGGCAGAAGTTGCGGTGAGCCGAGATCCGCGCCATTGCACTCCAGTCTGGGCAACAAGAGCGAAACTCTGTCTCGGGAAAAAGAAAAATAAAACAATAAAAATTGAAAATCATCTGGGCACAGTGGCGCATGCCCCGTGGTCCCAGGCACTACACTCTGGAGGCTGAGGTGGAAGGATCGCTTGAGTCCAGGAGCGTCCACACTGCAGTGAGTTTGGTTTTGATGGCACCACTGCCAGGGTGACAGAGTGAGACGCCGTCTGTAAATCAGTCAAGCAATCAATCAGATCACTGCAAGGAGCTCTCTATGTCTTACTTTCAATAGGTGTCTCTTCAGGCCAAGCAGGCATGGTGCCTCACGCCAGTAATCCCAGCACTTTGGGAGGCCGAGGTGGGATGAAAGAAGGAAGGAAGGAAGGAAGGAAGGAAGGAAGGAAGGAAGGAAGGAAGGAAGGAAGGACAGACAGAACAAAAAGTTTTACAACCCTTTTTTTCATAGTGTCAGGAATTTACAGATAATACAAGTAGTTTAGGTCAGGGGCCGATGTTATTAGTATTACTTTTTTTTTTTTTTTTTTAACTCCTACGGCCTGGTGGTGGTGCCAAGGTTGTCTGGCTATTTATCTGACTTTTGTTTGTTTCTAACGTTTTGCTTTCTCTCTTTCCTCCTGTCTTGTGAACTAGGCAAGGTGGGGGGAGGAGGGCAGCAGGAGCAGTAGAGGTCTCCTTCCTCATCCCCCACTTTGAGAATTTTCACTAATTAGTGGGCGGGTTCCCTTTCATTTTTACTTTTTGGGTCTTTTAGCGAGACAGAGTGATAGCGTTTTATGTAATACACTTGTGTGGAAGTTTTCTGACGAGCCATGGTAGCTACAAAACCTTTTATCATTGGAAGGAGCAAGTGTAATACACAGGGGCGCAGCAAGCAAGTAAGTTTCTTTTTTTTTTTTTTTTTTGAGACCGAGTCTCGCTCTGTCACCCAGGCTGGAGTGCTGTGGCCGGATCTCAGCTCACTGCAAGCTCCGCCTCCCGGGTTCACGCCATTCTCCTGCCTCAGCCTCCTGAGTAGCTGGGACTACAGGCGCCCGCCACCTCACCCGGCTAGTTTTTTTGTATTTTTTAGTAGAGACAGGGTTTCACCGTGTTAGCCAGGATGGTCTCGATCTCCTGACCTCGTGATCCGCCCGTCTCGGCCTCCCAAAGTGCTGGGATGACAGGCTTGAGCCACCGCGCCCGGCCAGCAAGTTTCTATTACAAGTAATACACTTACAGTGAGGGTTTTACATTTTCTACAGCTGGAAACTCTTTTCTAAATGAAGACCTAGGATCAAACCTGTGTTAAACCTGAACAGGCACATGTACTAACTTTGTCATGTCTTAAGCAGGTTAGTTTTTAACTGGGCCTTAAAACCTTTTTTTAGCAAGTAAAACAGTATTTTTTAATCAGAGAAGTTTTTACGAGCCCGACGCTTGAACTTGCGGCGTCTGTTTGGGGAAAGAGTTGGTTAAAGTCATGTTATCTTGAGGCATTAACCCTTCTGCTTCTCCAGGCCATTGGTCTCTTACGTTAGCCCTTCTATCAACATAACATGAAGAAACATCTAGGCTGCCAGCAATGTTTTCAGCCTACTGAGGAAATAGGTTTTTTTCTGTTTTTTTATTTTTATTTTTTAAATTTTTGGCTAAAGGAGGAGGTTCTGGTAACTTCTGGTTTATATGTTTAAAGAATGACTGAAAGACCTTGCGATCGTTGCTGGGCTGGACGGGTCTGGGTTTCCTAAGCAGTACGTGTACAGTGGGGACACCTTACATAGGTGTTTCTTCTAGCATGGTTATGGGTGGGGGGTGGGGTGGGGTGGTAACAACAACAAAGCAATGTATAGCATATTCATATCCAGCAAGGACGAAAGAGGTCCTCACCTGGGAAAAAGGTTGAATACAGCGACAGAACAATAGGAAAACAGTTAGTATTCTAGGAAAACTATCTGTCTTAAGATTTTTAACTACATTGACTTGCTTGATGAGTCCTCAAGCTTCGGCCGTGCATAGACTAGTCAGCTGCCGGTGTGTGACTAGAGCAGGGCTTGTGGTCCTCAGCAGCAGCTTGGAGCTTGGTCTCGTCTCAGGATCAGCCGGGCTGGATGATCTGCGCCCTGTTAGCCGGTCCACTTGTCCTGAGCTGTCGGTGTTAGCTGACTGTGGTGGATCCAAGACGCAACACCTGCAACTTTAACAGCAGTGGGAGTGGACAAGGTTACAGTATAGGGCTCATCCTATATGGGTTGTAGAAAAATTAGGTTTTACTTTAAACAGAGTCCCTAGATTTAAATGGGTGTCAGGCTTATAGGCATTATTTTTCTTTATTTAATTATGAACACTTCGTATGGCTATTTTGAAAGGCTGCATTTGCCTTTTAAAGGTTAATTTCTTTAGTTTCCGGAGGTCACCTTTTATTTGACCTACGATTTGCGGGTGGCCAACTGAACACAATCTTACAGGGCAGATACCTAGTTTGTTTGGTAGGGGTGCACCTGACTCGGAGGAGGACCGTAGGCAAAAACCTGATTTTATCTTAAGTGAATTTCCTGGCATATATCTATATATCTATCTATATCTATATCTATATCTGTATCTGTGTGTGTGTGTGTGTGTGTGTGTGTGTGTGTGTGTGTGTGTGTGTATATATATACATCTATCTATCTATCTATCTATCTATCTATCTATCTATATCTATATGGCAACCCTTTTTTTTTCGTTTTGTTTTTTGGTCGCCAGTAGCTGCTCGCTCGAGTGTCCAGTTCATGCGTTCCACCTTTTGTTGAACTTTGTGGCCGATAGGCTGCGTGTAACCTCTGTTGTATTGTTAACAGTCTTGTTAAATCTTGCACTATTCCAGCTACAGCTACAAATGCTGGCCTATTGTCTG
Source organism: Macaca mulatta (assembly GCF_049350105.2). Classification (NCBI taxonomy): domain Eukaryota; kingdom Metazoa; phylum Chordata; class Mammalia; order Primates; family Cercopithecidae; genus Macaca; species Macaca mulatta. The sequence goes on along the minus strand of NC_133415.1, from coordinate 39,770,068 downwards.
ACTTTAAAATCAGAGGTAGTCTTAAACCTGGGGATAATGTCTTTTAACAGTACTTTAGTCACTTCTTGTACTTTTTCTGTCCTGGTGGGGAAAACTGTAACTTACCCTGAAAAGGTGCAAACAAGCACTAGCCTCCAGCAGGGGGCAGTCCTGTAAAGTCTATAAGCAAGTTTTCACAAGGTATGGCTCTTTTTCCTGTTTCAGTTTCTTAGAGGAGGAGTTCCCCCCTCCCCCCATCCCCACCCCCACTCCGCCCCTTTGTCACTGTATCTAGTGGCTGAGCCTTCAGTGAGAAATTGGAATCCAGATACGGCAGAGTCTTGCTGTTTGTAACTTCTAATGTGACCATGGGCTCCTGGGAGCCTAATGAGAAGGTGCCTAGTCTGCCCTAGTCTTTACATTCTTCAGCTCCCGTCAGCCTGATCAGATGAGTGTCTGGTTCCTCCAAGGTGCAGCAGCCCTTGGCCGATGGCCTCTTTGTCTTGCGGCCTTGGCCATTTCCTGTATTGCCTTCTGAACATTTACCCTTCTAGAGTCTTTTTTTTTTTTTTCCATCTCGCACATTAATCTCTCTCTAGCCTTGTCCGGCTCTGGAATCCTTGCCTAACTTGACTTCGGTCATGTCTACATCCACGTCCGCGGCCTCTCACAATGCTGCTTCCCCCCCCCGCGTTCTCACGCTCCTACGGCCAGCTGGTGGGGCCCGAGAAACGGCACGGGCCCTGCCCCCGCCCACGCACTGCTGTCTGTCTCTCCTGTTTTCTTTTGATTCTCTATCTTTACACTTGCTTTTAGTCTTTCTTTTTCTTTTGCTCTTTTCCCTCTTTTCTAGAGTTTAACAGGCTCTTTTCTTTATACACTTGGAGGGTGAAACAGGCATACCGAGAGTCAGCGTAAATGTTTACAGTCTTACCCTCACCGAGTTCTAAGGCCCGGATTAAAGCAATGAGCCCAGCTTAACGACAGCGTCCAGGGTTACCACCGCATATTCTGCACATCTCTCCCCTCGTGGGTTGGTGAAGCTGTTCCCGTCCACGCATAGCTCCTAGTGTACTGATGCCCAAGGCTGGTCCCGGAGGTCAGATCTGCTAGAGTACACTGGAGTCCAACACCTCTACACAGTCATGCTCGACAGGGCTCTAGCTGTCGGGAGCAAGGCGGTGGGTTCAGGGTGTTCCCAGTTTAGTAGCTCAATGGTTGAAAAGGGCTGATAGATGAAAGTCTGTTGCCCACCCCCCTCCCCCCGGGATGTGGGCCTGGTCATTATAATAGACAGGTCCTCGTATCTCCCTGAGAGGCATTTACAGAGCTCGAGTAAGACCAGATCTGAGATGGCCCACTTGACTATCTCGACTTCTTTCCTTGGCCTCTGGAGGCTCCGATCCTTCCCTTCGAGGTGAGACCTGGGGCGTGTCAGCTCCTGAATCTCATTTCTGAGGGGGTTGTTGGCCTCGGTGAAGCGGGGTAGGCTGGGAAACATGGAGAAAGAATCTGTGTTATCTCTCGTGGCTCCCGTAAAAACTGGCTTCTCTTGCCGTTTCCTGGGACTCCCTTTTTAAAAAAACTCTGTGTCTGCCGGCGAAGCCGCTCTTACTTTTACTTTTGGCTATTTTGCACAAAGTTGTTAAACAGGGCTAAATTAACGCTGGCTTTGTCTATAATCTATTTCGCCGTGAGTCCATATAAAGGAATTTGATCTAGGTACACAGGCTGTCCTCCGACCCCGTCACCACCTGAACTACACGGCCAATTGTTCTCTGCCTGTAGTTCCTTCCGTGGGCCATCCAACAGCAGAAGAGGGCAATTCTAATTCACCCAGAGTTCGTGACCTCTAGGGGGTTAACTGAACTCTATAATCTCCTGCAAAACCTTTTGTAAGGTTCTGTAACATGCATTTTAGTAGGGTAAGTTGTGACGACTTGATGACTTTCCTTTTATTTTTCTTTTTGAAACGTTTTTAAGAGGGCTCCTAGCAGAGTGGGCTTACTTTGTGTCTGACCTATGTTTCTCTCGAGACGAAACAACATTCACCCTACGAGAAGGAAAGGGTAAAAGGTCACTCAGTCACGTAATTCACACTAAATCAAAATGAAAGCTAAAACCAAAGTGTCGTTAAGGGCACACCTGTTCGTCAAGCAATTTAAGCCAAACCAAAATCAGGAGCAAGACCAAAGTGGCAATCAAGGCAGGCCTGTTTATCAAGCAATTCAAGTCAAGTCAAAATCGAAACCGAAACCAAAGTATCAACCAATGAATTCAAGTCAAGTCAGAAACCAAAACCAAAGTGCCGGTAGAGGCACGCCGTGGGTGATCAGGCCACGCTTCCACTCAAACGGAGTGGGGGAAGTTCCAAAGAGCAGTCTCAGCAAGTTTCAGATGTCCGGACTGAAAGTGCCAGTTCCTTCCCAGTGTCCAGCCACTGTGCGGATCCTCCACGGGGGCGTGCTGTGCACTGCTCTTTGGAGGCGAGGCATCGCACCGGGGCAGATGCCTACCCGGCAGCACTCTGAGGATCCGCATCGCTCAAGCTGGCCAGAGTCCCCCGCAGGGATGCTCTACAGGGCAGGC
>NC_133415.1:39740000-39750000 GCF_049350105.2 Macaca mulatta | reverse complement strand
ACAAGCCCAACACCAGGGGCCACATGTCGCCCGTCTCTCGTCCGTCCCGGACCCGGTCCCGCTCCGGGAGACCGGCGCGCCGCCCCGTGGGGACGGCTCGCTCCCCAAGGACCAGGCGGCCCCACACCCCGCGCCACGCGAACGCGGTCATCGGCAGCGGTCGCGGCTCGGCACGGGAGCGGGCGGAGAGCCGGCTCACAGCGGAGAGCGGCGTCGCGCGCCAGACGGAGTGCCACGCGCACCCGCCGCTCGCAGCAGCCTTCCCATCCGCTAGGACGTCGGGCCCGGCCCAGCGGGATCCTCCCCCAACTCGGAAGGGGGAGGCGCGGGCCACAGTAGACGACGAGCCGCGCGCTCGGCCCCCGCCGCGGGGTCCGGCGGAACCCTCACTGTCCCCCCACCTCATCCCATCGAGGCGGGGGCAGCGGAGGAGGAGGGTTCTCTGCAGGCGAGTCGCTACGGCAGCGCTACCACAACACAGAGAGAGGCGGCGAGCCGGGGGATCCGGTACCCCAAGGCACACCTCTCGGATCGCTAGAGAAGGCTTTCTCACCGAGGGTGGGTCACGCTCCCCACCCGCCAGTCGCCCCTCGTCGGGCCCGCAGAGGCGCTCAGGGACGCCTGGGGAAGGGAGGGGGCCTGCGGCGCGAGAAGAAACCTGCGGCAACCTGGAGCGTTTGCGGTCAGGGCAGGGGCCCGGCCGGCGCGCGTGCGCACAGCCCCCAAGGCCCCCCGCCGTCCACCCACCTCCTTTCTGTGAGGCAAGGCGCCTCCAGTTAACCCACACACGACCGATCGGAGGCAGAACGGCAGCCCCTCGGCGGCCGGCCGGCGCACGCGTGGCCGGCCCGAGCCCACCGCCACCGCTCACACGGCCCGCGCTCCCCCGCCAGAGGGGAGCACGGGACGTGCGCTCGCCAGACCAGGCGGCGCCCTTCCCCGCGTGGGAGGGGCGCGTCTCACTCAACCGCCTCGACCCGCACAGCCAACGAGCTCCCTCAGGACCCACGCGCGGACACCATGGCGGCGACCGGAGGAGGGGGCGCTGGGGGCGGGAGCGACACACCACCGCTCGGCCTCGGGCACCTGAGAGACAGCCCGGGGCGCTCCAGGAGCACCGCAAAGGCCCAGGCGGAGCCAGCGCTCGTGCAATACCCGAGAGGGCAGCACGGCGGGCCAGCGGGACAGCACCCCCACCGCCGCGGAGGGGGGCGGCCCACGAGGCGACGACCACAAGAGGCGAAAGCGAGGAGTGCCTGCTGCGTCAGAGGACCCCCGCTGACCCACGCCGGACGCCACGAGGCAGACGGCGGGGTCGGGACAGCGAGGTCGGGCCGGGTTCCGCACCCCAGTGCCTCCCAACGCACCGCCCGCAGGCGGGGATGGGAGACGGGGGAAACCCCGCGGGCGGGACGAGAAGAACGGGTCTCATTCACCACGAATGCCCGCCCCTCGCCCGTCGCGGCTCGGTCCCGGCCCGGGAGAGCGTGACATCACCACATCGATCAGGGAAAGCATCCCCGGAGCAGGGTCGGCCAGCCAGCCACAGCCTCCCCAGAGGCCAGCGAGCAGATCAGCCTGGCCATCCCCAGCTCCAGGACAGGGGCGGCAGACAACCCGGCAGAGACGAGGAATGCCTGACACGCACGGCACGGAGCCAGCGGGAGTGGGGTTGTCTCGGCCGCCCCAGGTGCCCGCAGCGGGGAGCGCACGGTGGCAGGGTAAGCCCGCGCCACCTTCCCCGCCGCCCCCAGGTGGGTCAGAGACCCGGACCCAAGGCGGCACCGGGAGCTGGGACGCTCGGATGCATGAGAGACCGGGCACACGGGCCCCAGCAGGCGGCTCAAGCACGAGCAGGGCCGGCTAGCCGGGTCACCGGGAGGCCGAAGACCCGCGACGCATCCAAGAGACCCAACCTCTCCAGCGACAGGTCGCCAGAGGACAGCGTGTCAGCAATAACCCGGTGGCCCAAAATGCCGGCTCGGAGTGAAACATATACCTCCCCAGGAGACAGGAGGTCGAGTCACCGACCACGCCGCCGGCCCAGGGAACCCGCGACACGGGCATCTGTCCCCAAAATCGCCACCATCGCAGCCAGACACGGAGCACCCAGGGCCCTCTGGTCGACCCCAGGACACACGCCGGAGCAGCGCCGGGCCAGGGACGTCCTCCCGGCCACCCGTGCCACGCAGGGGCCGGCCCGAGTCTCCAGAGCGAGACTCGGAAGCGTTTCCGGCCGTCCCCTCGTACGACCGGGACACACGAGGGACCGAAGGCCGGCCAGGTGTGACCTCTCGGGCCGCACGCGCGCTCAGGGAGCGCTCTCCGACTCCCCACGGGGACTTGCAAACAACAGGTCACGGCAGAGGGACCGCTCCCCGGCACCCGGGGGACGAGGCAGGACGGTCCCCGGCTCCCCACGGGGACTTGCAGAAAAAATTCGGCCGCTGCCTCAGACGGCCAGGATGCGCGCGGGCCCGCGACCGGGCCGGGAAGGGTGTCCCCAGCCTCCCACCCCAAGCCCGGTGGGTCCCCGCGGGTCGCGGGTCAGGCCTCGGGAGCCGCGGCGTGCTGGTCGACCAACCCCGGCAGCCCCACACCCGGCTCTGGCCCGAAAGCGCAGCGACAACCTCTCCCCACATAAGCCTGCACGCCTGAGCTCTGACTCACAAGTGACGCGCCAGAGCTCTGGCGCGACCGGGACAGCCCGGCTGACGACCGCGGTCTTTCCGGAGCTCTGCCTAGCTCACAGCGGGGACGGTCCCCTCCCTCGGCAGCTGCCACCGCAGCTCCGGAAGCCAAGGGAACGATATAAAAGCGGCCGCCAGATGGAGTCCGACAACCGTCGCGAACGTCACCAAGACAGATCCGGATGGCAGGCCGGCCCGCGGACCGCAAAACCGAAACCGTGAGTCGAGAGACGCTATCCCGAGGCCGAAAACGCAGCCCCTGTACCCCAACCCCACAGAAACGGTCCCCAAACCCTGTCTCTGCATGGACCGCGACACAGTCAGAAGACAACCCACGGCGTGTGGATGTTCGGAGAGGCATCTCGGTGGGAGAAACAACAAGCAAGGACTCGGTCGCGGGTCGTTGAGGACACAGGGAGACACAGAATGCGTAGGCTCTTCCTGAATCCAGACAGAGAAGGAGGGAGGGAGGGAGGGAGGGAGGGAGGGAGGGAGGGAGGAAAGGCAGGCAGGCAGGCAGGCAGGCAAACATAAAGAAGGAAACAGAGAAAGAAAGAAAGGAAGGAAAACCTAAAGGAGAGAAAGAAAGAAAAGAGAAGAAAAGAGAAGACAAATATTAATATAAGTATTTCCATTTGTATATAGGTATAACATATAAAACTACATTAAAATAGAAAAAAATTTATATGCATACACATGAATGAACAGATAAAAATGAATAAACAAAAAATAAGATAACATAACATAAGCAAATAGGCCAGGCGCGGTGGCTGACGCCTGTGATCCCAGCACTTTCAGAGGCTGGGGGAGAGAGAGAGAAAAAAAATGAAAGAAAGAAAGAAAGAAAGAAAGAAAGAAAGAAAGAAAGAAAGAAAGAAAGAAAGAAAGAGAGAGAGAGAGAGAGAGAGAGAAAGAAAGAAAGAAAGAAAGAAAGAAAGGAAGAAAGAAAGAAAGAGAGAGAGAAAGAAAGACAGAAAGAAAGAAAGAAGAAAGAGAGAGAGAGAGGGAGAAAGACAGCGAGAAAGAAAGACGAGAGAAGAAAGAAAAAAAAAGAAAGAGGAAAGACAGGAAGAAAGACAAAGCAAGAAAGCAAGAAAACAAGACAGCAAGAAAGCACGACAGAAAGAGAGAAAGAGACAGAAAGAAAAAGCAAGAAAGCAGCAGAGAGAGAGAGAGAGAGAGAGAGAGAGAGAGAGAGAGAGGCGCGAGGCGAGGCGAGGCGAGGCGAGGCGAATCTACCTGCTTTCACTACATGTGGGGAGAATCAGGAAAGCCCCCACTAACAACAAGGCCTGAAGTGGAGCTGCCATCTGTGAAATCCGAGCAGAAGAGTCCACACGGGTTAAAGACACGAAGAAAGACAGGGAAACAACTGCTCAAAGAGAAGAACAATCTGGCCCAGCCAGGGTCTGTCTCCTGAAGTTGTGTGGGCAACGAGGGAGTGGGACGGAGGGAGGGAGTGGGACGGAGGGAGGGAGGGCCTCCGAGGCTCGTGTCAAACAATAAATGATAATAAAATAAAAGGAAGTTAAAAAAAAAAATTGCGCATCATTCGTAGCATCACTGACGCCTCGAAAGGCGAGAGGCATGTGTTTATGTCACTGTGGGACTGTTTTCTTTTTTCTTTTCTCTTTTTCTTCCCTCTCTTCCCGGAAACTCACTTTTTAATTATTTCATTTTCCTTTTCTTTTTTTTTTTTTAATTTTTAATTTTACTTTCATTTTTACTTTTATTTTTAATTGCTTGAGAGGTTGTCTCCCTCTCTCGCCCAGGCTGGTGTACAGTGGCGCGATCTCGGCTCACTGCAACCTCCGCCTCCCAGGTTCAAGTGATTCTCCTGCCTCAGCTCGGCCTCCCGAGTAGCTGAGATTACAGAGGCGCACGACCATGCCCGGCTAATTTTTGGTATTTTGACTAGAGACGGACGGGGTTTCACCATACTGGCCCTGCTCGTCTGACCACCTCGTGATCCAGCGATCCACCACCCTCGGCGTCCCAAAGTGCTGGGATGACAGGCTTGAGCCACCGCGCCGGGCCTAGTTATTCCTTTTATTTTATTTCTAATTTTTAATTGTACGTATGCACGTATGCATGTATGTATGTATGTATGTATGTATGTATGTATGCATGCATGCATGTATCTATCCTTTTCTTTTTTTTTGAGACGGACAGAGAGAGACAGTGAGAAACAGAGAGAGAGAGAGAGAGACAGACAGACAGACAGAGAGAGAGAGAGAGAAACAGACGGGGGGGGAGAGAGAGAGAGAGAGAGAGAGAGAGAGAGAGAGAGACCAACAGACAGAAGGACAGGCAGAGAAAGAGAGTAAGACAGAAGACAGACACAGGGAGAGAGACAAGCGGGGGGGGGGGGAGAGAGAGAGAGAGAGAGAGAGAGAGAGAGAGCTCCCAGACATCACGAAGCCGTTTCAATGACATATTCTCTCTGGTCTTTGTCTGGGGATATTCAGTTTTTCAACGTAGGCCTCAAGGGCTCCCAGATGTCCCTTTCGAATCTCTACAAAGAGAGTGTCTCCAACCTGCCTAATCAAAACAAAGGTGTAACCCTTTAGGATGAGTCCACACATCGCAAAGCAGTTTCTCAAATACATTCTTTCTAATTTTCATCTGGGAATATTAGGTGATTCACCATAGGCCTAAAGGGACTCCCAAAAATCCATTCAGAGAGACTGCCCAAAAAAAGTGTTTCTAACCTGATGAATCCAAAGAATGGTGTATCGCTAAGAGATCAATCTACGCATCACAAATCAATGTGACAGATAGCCTCTCTCTGGTTTTAATCTGTGGATAGTCTGCTTTCCAACGTAGGCCTCAATGGGTTTCCAAATGTCCCCTCACAGATTCTACGGAAAGCGTGTTTCCAACCTCCTGGTTCAAAAGAATTATCCGTTCGAGGTGAATCCACACGTCAAAAAGCAGTTTCACCAGCAGCAGTTTTTCTCCTTTTCCTCTGGGGATGTTCACTTTCACCAGGAGCCACAAAGGGCTCCCAAATGTCCCTTCGAAGATTCTGCAAAGAACTGCTTCCAATCGGCCGCGTGCAGCGGCTCACGCCTGTCATCCCAGCATTTTGGGAGGCAGAGGCGGGTGGATCACCTGAGGTCAGGAGTTCGAGACCAGCCTGGCCAAAACGGTGAAACCCCATCTCTACCAAGAACACAAAAAATTTGCCGGGCTTGGTAGCGGGTGCCTGTGATCCCAACTACTTGGGAGGCTGAGGCAGGAGAATCCCTTCAACTGGAAGGCAGAGGTTGCAGTGAGCCGAGATGGTGTCACTGCACTCCAGCCTGGGGGACAGAGTGAGAGTCTGTCTTAAAAAAAATAAAAACATTAAGAAAAAAATACTACTACTACAACAACAACAACAACAACAACAACAACAACAACAACAACAAAATGCTTCCAATCTGCTGAATCAACAGAAAGGTTTAACTCAGTAAGAGGAATCTACACATCGCTAAAAAGCAGTTTTACAGATAGCTTCTTGTTAGTTTTTATCTACAGTTTCCTGGTTTTCACCCTAGGCCTCGAATAGCTCCCAAATGTCCTTTTGCAGATTCTACAAAAGGGCCGCTTCCAACCTGGTATATCAAAAGAAAGGTTTCACTCTGTGAGATGAATCCACACACGACAAAGCAGTTTCAGAGACAGCTTCTTTCTAGTTTTTATTTGGGGATATTCGGTTTTTCACACTAGGCCTCAGTGGGCTCCCAAAGGTATACTCGCGGATTCTACAGAAAGAGTGCTTCAAACCTCCTCAATCAAAAATTAGTTGTAATTCGGTGCCATGAATCCACACATCACAAAGCGGTATCATAGAGAGCTTCTTTCTATTTCTCTGGTGGGGATACTCGGTTTTTCACAACAGGCCCCAGTGGGCTCCCAAATGTCCATTCTGCTTCCAAACTGCTGAATCCAAAGGCAGTTTTAACTCGGTATGATGAATCCACACGTCACAAAGCTGTTTCATGAAGACCTTCTCTCTCGTTTTTATCTGAAAACATAAGATTTTTTCACCATACGACACAAGGGTCTCCGAAATGTACACAGACAGATTCAACAAAAAAACCCTTCCAACCTGCTGAGTAAAAAGAAAGGTTTAACTCTGCGAGACGAATACACACACGACAAAGCAGCTTCACAGAGAATGGTGTTTTTTGTTTGTTTGTTTGCTTGCTTGCTTGCTTGCTTGCTTGCTTTTTGGTTTGTTTTCTTGGTTTTTTTTTTTTTTTTTTTTTTTTTTTTGGAGACGCACTTTCGCTCTTGTTGCTCAGACTGGAGCGCAATGGCGCCATCTCGCCTCACTGCGACCTCCGCCTCCCAGGTTCAAGCAATTCTCCTGCCTCCGTTTCCCTTCCCGAGTAGCTGGGATTACAGGCATGTGCCACCACGCCCGGCTAATTTTGTATTTTCAGTAGAGACGGGGTTTCTCCATGTGGGTCAGTCTGGTCTCGAACTGCCGACCTCAGGTGATCTGCCAGCCTCGGCCTCCCAAAGTGCTGGGATGACAGGCGTGAGCCACCGCGCCCGTACAATTGTATTGTATCGTATTGTATTGTATTTACATTGATTGATTGATTGATTGATGCTGCCTGATCAAAGGTCACTCAGGCCCAGTCGTCAAAGTGGCGATTTCCTAGGCAACAAGGAAGGGGGGAGCTTGGAGGTGGGGGCGGGGGCGGTGGAGAAGACACAGTTGCCCCAGGCTGTGCGCAGGCGGCCTGAGCTTCCTTCCTCTGTTGAGGCCTCCATTTTCAGAGTAACAGTGGCCGCTAGGTGATGCCCGACGTCTGCCAATGAGACTGTCAGCCCGGAATGAATTGGGATCGCCTGGAGGGGGAGGCGGGAGGGGGAAGGATGGAGGCCCCCACAGCACAGTGGGTCACCGCGCCCTTCCAGGCGATCCCCACAACTAATCGACCAGGGCCCCTGGGGGCACACAGCCTAAGACCCCAGCCATCGGATCATCTGGAACTTCTGTCCGAAGACGAGAGACGAGAGACCGACTGGAAATTCTCTCGGTCAAGGTCCAAACGTAAAAGAATCACTGACACAGACACCAGGACTAACTAAGACAATTTGTAAAAGTTTCCGTGTTTTGGGTGAATCCGCGTATTTCTGGATCACAAAATTACTGATTTTGAACATTGCGGTTTTTCCACTCCTTACGTGTACGGTCCTGTGATAGACAGACCAGGGGACTCCTCAGCTCAGAGTCCATGAGGCCAGAAGCTGACATCCTAAATTTCTATGTAGAATGAATTTCAGCAAGCCAGCCAAACACTCTGCCGTAAAACTGTCCGGAAGACAAGCGGTGGTGTTTCGGGGGCGGATTTGGGGGGGGGGGGGGAGCCGGGTGCGGTACGCTCACGCCTGTCATCCCCGCACTTTGGGAGGCCGAGGGCAGGCGGATCCCTCGAGATGGTGGCCATTGCACTCCAGCGTGGGCAACAAGAGCGAAAACTCCGTCCAAAACAAGAACAACAACAGAAACGTGAAGTGCCGTCTGCTGTTCTTTTTGCTTCCCACCCCGAGAAGAACAGAATACAGCTGTTGTCTCCCTGCCCGCCTGCCTGCCTGCCTGCCTGCCTGCCTGCCTGTCTGCGTGCCTGTCTGTCTGTCTGTCTGTCTGTCTGTCTGTCTGTGACAGGGTCTCGCTCTGTCTTTCGCCCAGACTGGAGTGCAGTGACACCATTGTGGCTCACTGCAGCCTCAACTTCCCCGGGGTTAGGGGATTCTTCTAAGGGATCCTACGGCCTCGGCCTCCCAAAGTGTTGGGGTTACAGGCGTGAGCCATCAGCACCCGGCCTGAGTTCATACATCTGGTCTCACTACGCCTTAACCACACGCCCGTGAAGCACTCAAGTCAAGAGAGAGTCGGCAAGAGACTTTCAGCATTCTCTCCCAAAACCAGTGAGGTGGATGGCGGCCCTGTGTTTCCCAAGCTCCTGTGGTTTTAAGTGGCCACGCGTAGAGGATAGATAGATTTAAAATGTTTCCAGAGAGGCGCAAGCCACAGTCATTCAGGACATCCGAGCGCGAGATGGGGTTTCTGACAGCGACTTAAGGGCCAGGGAGGGCCAGAGTCTGCCGAGGCCCTCGTTCCAGTGGTGGGGCCGATGGAACCCAAGGCTGAGGGAGCCAGCAGTCCGCACAGAGAGAGCTCCAGCCCTAGGCCCCACCGTGCAGACCGACTCAGAAGGAAGAGAGTCCCTCATCCTACATACGTCACATCCCTCCACTGAACTTGGGAGCGGATCCGTTTTCCAAACATGAGGTGACTCTCGGTTCGAAATGGATCACAAGGGGCCGGGCTTTCCAGAGTCGGCATGATAAAGCAGTCATTCTGTGGCACAGAACGAGGTGTGGCTCTTATCTAGACTCCGCAGTGAAAGCCAGTGAAACAGGGCGAAACCCCGTGTCTACTAAAAATTAAAAGAGGAGCCGGGCATGGTGCCGCTTGAAGGCAGGAGAATCGCTGGAACCCGGGAGGCAGAGGTTGCAGTGAGCTGAGATCACACCACTGCACTCCAGCCTGGGGGACAGAGCGAGACCGCATCTCAGAAACAGACAAACACACAAAGCCAATCAAGGTGTTTAACTCAACGTGTCACCCACGGGTCTCTCGACAGGATACATCCAGCACCCGGGGAAACAGGGAAACGTCGAGGGGTGGGGTGGAATCTATTTTGTGGCCCCAAGGGAGGGTTTGAGAGATACTCCCGCAAAGGTGACTGCCTAAGGAAGCCCCTCCGTCCAAGAAGCGATAGTCATTTCTAGCCTGTAGCCACCCACGAGGGAGAATCGGGCTCTCTGCAGAACCCCCCACCCCCCGACTCGTGAAATGGTCTCTCTCACTCTGTCAGGCTCTATTCACGCCGTGTGGTTTTGTAACCTCCAGCGTGTGTGCGTGGGGTGGGGGATGGGGTGGGGTGGGGTGGGGGCGGCTGTGGACAGAGGAGGGGAAAAAGCGATGGTGTCCCACGGGTGCCCGGGACGTGGGTCGTGGTTGGGGTGGCCAGAGCCTAGGGAACTCATCGCCTGTCAGGACGTCTCCCCCTCCAGGTCCCCTCTCTGCCCTACGCTCCACATCTTCGCAGTTCAGTGGAGACCTTGTGGATGGAAGTCGCTGTCCCTTTGGACTTTAGCCGAGGAAGGCCGGGCTCCCAGGTGTCTCCCGGGAGTTGGGGCCTCGGGCAGGCTCGCAAGGATGCTGACGGTGATGGTGACGGTGATGTACATTGGAGTCCTCGGGCCAATGCACAGGGATCCCTTTGACCTCGTTGGGAGAG